>NC_040025.1:5848901-6118056 GCF_000972845.2 Larimichthys crocea
AGTTTGACTTGATTGAGTCCCATTTGCCACTGACACACATTAATTTCTAGTCATGGTGAGCACAGTGCCTGGTCTTGCATGGATCTGGAGAATCTCCATCCTCTGAGAAAACGATGCTGTCAACGGGATTTAGAGGATACAACTGACAAAAACCTGTAGGAAGGAGTCCAAGAAAATCCAATGACTTGGGTTGTACTTAAACACCAAGCATTATAGTACAGTAGAATTGCACACATTTGTAACCAACATACTGTCCACACAAAGGACCCATTTTTGACTTCAGTCTCTACACCCACAATTTTGCACAATACAATTCAGCCCATTTTACTTTTCAGAAACAGAGATATGTGTTGAATCCACTGCACAACACAGAATTTGTAATATTTAGTCCCCCTCATTGATAAGAACAGGGTAAGCAAATGATCTCCTTGTCCTTGTTGCAAGATGCACACAGATGTGGGATTTTCACAATTAAAGTTTGTGATTGAAAACATGTTCTGACGAATTCATGAAAACAAAGACACGCTCTTCTGTGGGCAGCGTGGACTACGTGCAAGTGCTCATCCACAGAACAGCTGGGTCATCATTTTCAAACTCTCTTTCTTTTTTCTTTTTTTTTTCTCCTCATCTGGAAGTGGGCGGCGCGGATGAATGTAGTTTTTACATACGTGTGATTTGAACACGAGATAAATATTCGCATGAACGCCGAGAGATAATAATCAGTAGTCGTAATAAAACGTCTGCAGAGCTGCTGTTTAATACTTTTATTCCTTTATTGCAACTCTGTAAATTACAGTTGTGTGAGTAGAAAGGGAGGGAGGGAGGGAGACACAGGAAGACAGGGAGAGAGAGAGAGGGGGGTCGGGTAAAGGGGGCAGCAGGCGGGGTGCTGGTGGAGTTATAACAGTCCTGCGAAGTTCGCCTCCTCGGCTCGGACGGAGTCTGCTCCAGAAAGTGTACCGTTTTTTTTTTTTTTTGCACTGGGACTCGTGACAGAAACCTTGCAAAAAAAATGAGACTTTTGTGTTTCCTTTTGTTCGCCTGCGTGTTTTCCCCGCTGACACGCTGCGAGGAGAAGCGAATCCCTGAAGGTAGGTCCCAGGAAAGTCCCGACAGTTCTGCACCCCTAAACTCACACTACACAAAACAGTGTTTGCTGCTAAAAGTCAAACTATTATTTCAAATGTGTAACGGTGCTGTTTGTTTTAGTGTGTGTGTGTGTGTGTGTGTGTGTGTGTGGGTTTGCTTGGTATGGAGGGAGACGACTCCCAGCTCATGTTGTCTCATATGGCGGTGTTGCTATCAACAACATGTCTGGTGGAGAACATTCCGGAAAAGTTAGCAGTAAATAAAGTTTAATATGAGCTGATAAGGACGGAGACAGTGACACACTGTGATTTTGTTGTACATGCCGCCCTCCTCGCGAGACGCTCCACGCGTGCCGGATAAAAACATTAATTAACACGTCGTAATTGGCTCCAACTACGTCACCGCTCGTTTATCTGTAGTGTTATCCGACTTTTTTTTTTTTTTTTTTAAAGAGAGAAAGAGAGAGAGAGCACACAAAATGAATGGATGTCCTGTCTGTACATGTGAGAGGTTAAAGCTGCACGAGTTCTGGTGCTGAGGAGGCTTCATGTCGCTGACGTGGACTGGACTCCTCTCAGCAGCTCTGCTGTCGCGCTGCAATGCATGAACCTTAAGCTGCAGCCCTGTACTACATGAACAGGTGTACTGTTAGATTTATATTGTTATTGACCATTAAAAAACAAAGATAGATTTTTAAAAGACTTTTTTTGTCTCAACTTTTGATATATGTGTCCACAGGACACAAATACCATCCCTGGTTGCAGTAGCTACGCACTCATAAATTGTCCATTAAATATTGAAGATTTTTTGTATGGAAAAAGTCAGTCCAGTTAGAATTTAAACAGCCTTTACTTTGCTTTGTTCTGTTTGATTTGAAATGTCTTTGTGTATTTGCACCTGCATCATAATATCAGCAAATATATTCCTTATGATTACTTTTTAGTCTACAAGTCTAGTTTTTCCTGATCTGGAGTACATAAATGGTTATAAATGCTTACTACAGCCTCCTCATGCACAATCCAGACATAAATCCCAAAACTGTCAAAGCGTGGAAAATATGTTTTTGATAAATCCTCTTGAATTCCTCTATGATATTGTGTCTTCCAGAGAAACTTAGTTGTGACAGTTGCAACAAAAGAGACCGATGGCTTCAGGCGTTTCGTGAGGTCGGCGAAGCACTTTAACTATACAGTCAAGGTTAGGGGGGCCCCCCAGCGGGAAGATCAGAGGTCCTTCCTGTCTGTCTAGCCATGAAAGCATCTATTCTCCAAAAAATCCAATACCCTGTTTTCAGTCAGAGATTTGTCTCTAGGAGTGTTTTTAAATGCTTTTGAGCACACAAATAAGCCGCTGACTTTTATAAAAACAGGCATTTTTTTTTCAGTGGCAGAAAAAAAGTATCAAGGCTGAATATCTTCAATTGCAGTAAATGAGTGTGTACATGTTTTAAGGTTCTTGGTCGGGGTGAGACATGGAGGGAGGAGACTACATGGACCTCCAGGAGGAGGTCAGAGTACGACTCCTAAAAGAAGCTCTGGAGGAGATGAAGAAGAAGGACAAAATCATCCTTTTTATTGACAGGTAGAGTCTTCACTAAGTTTTAACACTTAAACCACTTAAACCAGCAAAAAGATCATGTTATTGTTTGTAACTTATACTCTTTTATGCGCAGTTAAGTGAGCTATTGCTGCCATGCTAGAAAAAGAAATGGACTGAATCACATTAAAACATGAAAGGTTAATTGTTATAACAACTATTTTTTGTGTTATGAGATGATATTTCACTTTGTCAACAACACCGATGGTAGGGATAAAAGCGTCTGCTAAATGCAATGTAATGTAATGTAATGTAAATACTGTGGCTACAGATGCTGTGGTGGTGCTGTCAGTAAAAGGTTTAAATAATAGTTTTTGGAGTATTTTTAAAATAAATATGGTATTTGATTTGACTTGATTGTAGTCCCTATTTGCCACTCTAAGATCTAGTCATGGTGAGCACACGAGCCTGGTCTTGCATGGATCTGGAGAATCTCCATTCTCTCTGAGAAAATGATGCTGCCAACTCGGATTTAGAGGATACACACTGACATAAAACCTGTAGGAAGGAGTCTGGAAGAAAATCCAATGACTTGGGTTGTACTATAACACCAAGCATTATAGTACAGTAGAATTTGCACACATTTGTAACCAATACACTGTCCACACAAACTGACCCATTTTTGACTTCAGTCTCTACACACAATTTGCACTCATAAATACAATTCAAGCCCATTTTACTTTTCAGAAACACCGAGATATGTTGCTGAATTCCACTGCACAACACAGAATTTGTAATATTTAGTCCACCCTCATTGATAAGAACGAGGGTAGACAAATGTATTCTCCTTGTCCTTGTTGCAAGATGCACACAGCAGATGTTGGATTTTCACAATTAAAGTTTGTGATTTTGAAACATGTTCTGACGAATTCATGAAAACAAAGACACGCTCTTCTGTGGGCAGCGTGGACTACGTGCAAGTGCTCATGTCCACAGAACAGCTGGGTCATCATTTTCAAACTCTCTTTCTTTCTTTTCTTTTTTTTTCCTCCTCATTCTGGAAGTGGGCGGCGCGGATGAATGTAGTTTTTACATACTGTGTGATTTGAACACGAGATAAATATTCGCATGAACGCCGAGAGATAATAATCAGTAGTCGTAATAAAACGTCTGCAGAGCTGCTGTTTAATACTTTTATTCCTTTATTGCAACTCTGTAAATTACAGTTTGTTGAGTAGAGAGGGAGGGAGGGAGGGAGACACAGGAAGACAGGGAGAGAGAGAGAGGGGGGGGTGGGGTAAAGGGGGCAGCAGGCGGTGCTGGTGGAGTTATAACAGTCCTGCGAAGTTCGCCTCCTCCGCTCGGACGGAGTCTGCTCGAGAAAGTGTACCGTCTTTTTTTGTTTTTGCACCGGGACTCGTGACAGAAACCTTGCAAAAAAAATGAGACTTTTGTGTTTCCTTTTGTTCGCCTGCGTGTTTTCCCCGCTGACACGCTGCGAGGAGAAGCGAATCCCTGAAGGTAGGTCCCAGGGACGGTTCCCGACATGTCTGCACCCCTAAACTCACCTACACACAAACAGTGTCCGCTGCTAAAAAGTTAAACTATTATTTCAAAGGTGTAACGGTGCCGTTTGTTTTGTGTGTGTGTGGTGGGTATGCTTGGTATGGAGGGAGACGACTCCCAGCTCATGTTGTCTCATATGGCGGTGCTATCAACAACATGTCTGGTAGAGAACATTCCGGAAAAGTTAGCAGTAAATAAAGTTTAAATGTGAGCTGATAACAGGACGGAGACAGTGACACGCTGTGATTTTTGTTGATACATGCCGCGCCTCCGCTCGAGACGCTTTCACGCGTGCCGGATAGAAACATTAATTAACACGTCGTAATTGACTCCAACTACGTCACCGCTTCGTTTTATCTGTAGTGTTATCCGACTTTTTTTTTTTTTTTTTTTTTAAAGAGAGTGAGAGAGAGAGAGAGCACACAAAATGAATGGATGTCCTGTCTGTACATGTGAGAGGTTAAAGCTGCACGTAGTTCTGGTGCTGAGGAGGGCTTCATGTCGCTGACGTGGACTGGACTCCTCTCAGCAGCTCTGCTGTCAGCTGCTAATGCATGAACCTTAAGCTGCAGTCATGTACTACATGAACATGTGTACTGTTACAGATTTATATTGTTATTGACCATTAAAGAACTCAACTTTTGATATATGTGTCCACAGGACTACAAATACCATCCCTGGTTGCAGTAGCTACGCACTCTCATAAATTGTCCATTAAATATTGAAGATTTTTTGTATGGAAAAAGTCAGTCCAGTTAGAATTTAAACAGCCTGTTACTTTGCTTTCGTTCTGTTTGATTTGAAATGTCTTTGTGTTTTTGCACCTGCATCATAATATCAGCAAATATGATTCCTTATGATTACTGTTTAGTCTCCAAGTCTGTTTTTCCTGATCTGGAGTAATCATAAATGGTTATAAATGCTTACTACAGCCTCCTGTCATGCACAATCCAGACATAAATCCCAAAACTGTCAAAGCGTGGAAAATATGTTTTTGATATCTCTCTGAATTCCTCTATGATATTGTGTCTTCCAGAGAAACTACTAGTTGTGACAGTTGCAACAAAAGAGACCGATGGCTTCAGGCGTTTCTTGAGGTCGGCGAAGCACTTTAACTATACAGTCAAGGTAGGGGGGCCCCCAGCGGGAAGATCAGAGCTCCTTTCCTGTCTGTCTAGCCATGAAAGCATCTATTCTCCAAAGAAATCCAATACCCTGTTTTCAGTCAGAGATTTGTCTCTTAGGAGTGTTTTTAAATGCTTTTGAGTCACAAAAATAAGCCGCTGACTTTATAAAAACAGGCAGTTTTTTTATTTCAGTGGCAGAAAAAAGTATTCAAGGCTGAATATCTTCAATTGCAGTAAATGAGTGTGTACATGTTTTAAGGTTCTTGGTCGGGGTGAGACATGGAAGGGAGGAGACTACATGGGACCTCCAGGAGGAGGTCAGAAAGTACGACTCCTAAAAGAAGCTCTGGAGGAGATGAAGAAGAAGGACAAAATCATCCTTTTTATTGACAGGTAGAGTCTTCACTAAGTTTTAACATTTTAAACTACTCAAACCTGCAAAAAGATCAGTGTTATTGTTGTGTACTTATACTCTTTTATGCGCAGGTTAAGTGAGCATATTGCTGCCATGCTAGAAAAAGAAAACTGGATCTGTATCACATTATAACATGAAAGGTTAATTGTTATAACAACTTATTTTTTTGTGTTATGAAGTGATATTTCACTTTGTTACAACACCCAGATGTATCACAAGAAACTTTTCTTGCCCGAGTAGAAAAAAAACAGTCAAAGGAATAGTTCAGTTTCAAACTCATAGTGGGAAATATGCTTATTTTCTTTTATTCTAAGAGTGAGGTGTTCAGATAGATCTCAGTCTCATGTCTGTTTCACGTGTGCTAAGATCAGTTAGTCTAACTCAGTATAGTAAGACTTAGCCCGGCTTTGTCTCATGTAAAACACTACCAACACCTCTAAAGTTCATTGATTCGTAACTTTAATCTGTACACAACAGGAAATGTAAGAAGGGAACTGTTTCTGTGTCCATCCACTCTTGCCATATCGGGAGAAGGTTTTGGGTTTGGTCTCTGTACAGTTGAAACCAAACCTGCTCAGACTCAGTATAGTCAGCTCAGTTAGAAGTTTCTGGTTGGTATATGGATTTCTATGGGCATAGAAAGAAAACAAAGAAGCATATTTCCCCAAATTCTTTCACTATATCATCAATTCAGCCTCAGATGTACTGTAATAATATTAGTGTATGGAAGCTGCAGTAAAAAGGCTAAAACCTGCAACCTCCACTGATGTTCCTAACAAACAAACAAGTACACAAGCAGTTTCCTCTTGTGCCAGTAAACACAACCACTGGCAGCTTCGCTCTCCAAATAAAGAATGCTGGCATCTCATAAAGGCAACCCCTTCATTTGTTTTAACTATTTTCACTGGCTTCACACACGTCTGAGCCATACAGTGCAATAAAGTTTTTCTATTTTCTCTCCCTGTTTGACACAGCTACGATGTGGTTTTTGCCTCGGGTCCTAAAGAGCTGTTGAAGAAGTTCCAGCAGGCCAGACACAAGGTAGTGTTCTCCTCAGAGAGCCTGATCTGGCCCGACAGACACCTGGAGGACAAACACCCCCATGTCAGGGAGGGCAACAGGTTCCTGGGCTCAGGGGGTATGTACACCAGTCCTGTCAGTCACACAGCTATGGCAGGCCACCCAAAACATTGGGATGAAATGTCAACTTTCCCCTGAATTAGTCCTGTCAGGGAGTGCTCACTCCCAGTCTGTGCAGAACTCCAAAAATCTCTACAAATGAACTACAAATGCACTGTGGAGTGATGCAATAACAGTCAATGGTTACACACTATACTGATCTACAGTTAGCAGAAATGTGCAAGAAATACAGTAATGTACCAACCAAAATGTTGATATAAACAACACATGATTTACATGTATTTACAGTACACAGTAAAATGTGCCAAGTTTACATTTGACTGTGTGTTTAAATGCAAAATATCTTATAAAATGTGTCTTTGTAAATGTGTTGTAAGGAGGAAAAATCAATGATGTAAACAGAACATTATTTACATGAAAACTCCACAGAACACCTTTGTGCTTCAAAGCTGCAGTCAGTCCTCAAACAGTGCTATATTATATTTTTCACTCAGTCCATAGTGATGAGCAGCCAAGTGGAAAATGTTCACAGTGATCTCTCAGTTGTAATTCTAAGTTTGAGACAATTTTTTTTGCATCGATTTTGCATTGTAAATACAGACACTGTGTAACAACTCTTAACACTGTTGTGTTCACAAGCTGCTGGTGTGGCTGCAGATTGTTAGGTCTGCTTTAATAGCATGCTACATGTTTGAAGAAAGGTTTCTTTTTATAGCAGAGAAACAGCAGGTCTGCAGTCAGTAGTCAGCGCTGCGCTGAGGCCGTTAAAACCTGGCAGCAGTCATTAAGTCACAGCAGCTTAAAACATGATGTGACACTTCATGCTCAAGGATATGGAAATGAAAATTTGTTTGCTGAATAAGCCTCGACTGTCCTCTCACTTCCTTTTTTCCTCTGGCCTTTCTCTTCTTAGGTTTCATTGGCTACGTTCCCAACATCAAAGAAATGGTTGCTGACTGGAAAGGAGAAGATAGTGACAGTGACCAGCTGTTCTTCACCAAGACTTACATTGATTCAGCAAAAAGAGTAAGACTTATTTATGGACTGTTAATAATAACTGTAAGAATAGAAATTATTGTTATTCTTTACATTGTTATATAATTCCTAAATATTTATTTTTAGATTTTATTATATTTTACTGAGAAGTCTATTTTTTAAAATCTTTTTCCATGTCTACCTGATGTGTTCTTTCCAAAAAGCTCAAATTCTAACAGAAACATCCGTCACAGTACTCTAATTATTTGTTCCTGTCAGTGAGACTCAGCACTTTCTGCAGATGTTTCACGCTAAAAACCTTCAAGTAGCTCAGAGGACATAATCCCCCCTGCTCCTGCTCCAACTCCTGCTGGGCTTTTAACAAGTGTGGGAAGTGTTCAGTTTCATTGTGGTAGTATAACAAAAAAACAAAAACAAAAGCTGCACCGTGGAAGTACAGAAGCCACTGGAATTATTATTATTTTTTTTTTATCAAATCTTTATTTATTGATTTTTGCACAGAACCAAAAAAGAAAAGACGATTACAAGTGGAGTTGTTCAGTAATAAAAAGAGACAATAGTTCCATGAGAAGTTATTCACTCCCATCCCAGGCCCACCCAACCCAAATTTGCCAAACAGTCCAAACTCCATTCATTCTTACCACAGACATGCACAAAATACAAGTTTGCAAAAGCAAAGAGTAATCAATAGACAGAATAATACATAAATAAAATAAAATATAGAAAATTATAGAAAATAACAGCAATCGAAATTATAAACACTACAAGCCTTAATTGTTTGTACTGGCTGCACCTGCAGCTTTTATTTTAGGCTATTTCAATGCTGGATTTAATTTGATTAATTCACTCTATCAGATATGCTTGCAACATATGCAGTAAAAATGATGCATTTCCATTTCAGAAATCCATAAATATCACACTGGACAGCAAATGCAGATTGTTCCAGAATCTTCACGGAGCCCTCGGTAAGTGCCTGGAATTTGTTTTTTTAGTCCAGACAGTGAAATCTGTGCAGTAGACATTTCTCCAACACACACAGTCTATCTGACTGGCTCCACAGGTCTCTGCTGCTATGCTACAAATGTTACATACACCCTTCTAATAACACCTTGAAGAAATTGTATGTTTGTTATCATCCAGAAGGCAACTGTGCTTAATGCCACCCACCACAGGTGACACCAACCAGCATCCCATGAGGCAGTCACTGCTTAAAATATATTCCTGACTTCTAAATAAATATAAAAATGACACTCTTTCATTGTTTTTATATATTCTTAAAGTCTGTGTAAAGGCAATTCTGAGATTTCTTTTTAAAATACATTAAATATGTTGGAAAATAGTTGCTGAAAACGTGAAAAGACTTTGAACGATATATTACTGAAATGTGGAGTTAGAGGTTCAATCGTTTTTTCACCAGTTTTCAGTCCAGAATTTTGTGGGCGGTCCTAAAAGGGTGGCTCGATGACACGCTGAGGCCACCCTGAGCATACCCCTGCACCCCTAGCAGAGAGAGACAGAGATTAATTCATCTTTCTCAGACTGTTTTAAAGTTAGTCATGTCGATTTCTCTTCACAGTCTGCCATCTGGAGCAAAAGAGTGACTTTTGTTTAGTGCTGTCAGTATTATTGATAATTTATGGGTGCTGTCTACTTAAGGGACAATGGTTTGCCTGTTGAGTACACAGTCCTGTACTTAAGATTCTGTCCTCAACAACAACAGTTATTGTGTATGTATTGTTGCTGCTTAGTAATATCATACCAGTTCAAAACCTTTGAGAAAATTCTTCTCTGTGTTAATGTATTGTTGAGGTATCATCACAGTGTACTTATAGTGGGTCTCACCTCAGACGTTTCACAACTGAAGGATTTACAGCTGCCGTGTGATTTAGGCGGGACGGCACGTTTAGACATGAGCTGAACTCCGAGCAGTCTGCAGCATTTTTTCCCTCTGAGGCTGAGGAAGGAATTTGTGAGTTCTCTGTGAGGCAGATGTGTCAAAGTTCACGTAGACAACATCAAGAGTCCAGGGGCATGAATGAAGACAGGCTGCTCGCTCTGTGAACTCTTTTATTAGCTACTACTTACCTCGTCTCTTTTTCAGCTGTAGAAGAAGAGTCTGCAATCGTTGAGATCTCTGAGTAAAGAGTAAGAATGTGAAAAGTAGAAATATGTGTTACATTTTTTTGTTGGCAGTGCAAGTAGCAACATTTATTTGTAAATGACATCTGATTGATAGGTCTATTATCTCACCTCCTTCCATCCCGGAGACTAATCTGACACACATAGCCCATGGCTGGATAAACCTCTTCGGGGGCTAAGGGGCAAAAATCTGAGTTGTGCACCTAATGACCACCCACACTCACACAGACTCACATGTATCATGATATATTTTGACATAGGGACACAAGATTAGCCAATGAAAAGCACTCAAATCTAAAAAAATCCAAAATCCAAGTTGTACAGGAATATGACAATGTGTGTGTTTGTATTTGCAGATGAGGTGGTGCTGAAGTTTGAGGATGGACGGGTACGAGCCAGAAATTTGCTGTATGATACCCTTCCTGTCATGATCCATGGGAACGGACCCACCAAGGTAATGACCTATCAGACCACACCGACCAATCACATGCTTCACACAGCAGCCTGATAACACTAACTGTCAGACTAACTGCAGGCTTCAGTACCTCAGTCAGCTAAAGATTTTTCCATTCGGAACATTTAGACAATGTTGACGATGAAAGAGTTTGGAACCTGAAACTTTGGTCCCAGCTGGAACCAAAAACTTCAGGTTTTAGACTTGAAGTCTGAACTGAAGTGGGTGTGTCATATTCCAGGTCTTTGTATAATGCACAATGCCCTCTCTTGACGACGCATCATTGATTAGTTTTCCCTCAAAACAGTTCATGTTAAAGTGAATCTGATGATGAAAGGATGAGCTGTGTGATTGCAGTTAGATTGTTTTATTTACCTGCCGTTGCATCAGAACAAGCTTCAGCCTTACCAAAGTCAGTCATTCTCTTCTTTTAGAGCATTGCACTAAAAGAAGAGAATGACTGATATGAAGAGATGTTCTAACCTGCAAGAACACATGTTTGTTTTCCAGCTCCAGATCAACTACCTGGGCAACTACATCCCCAACACCTGGACGTTTGAGACTGGATGCACAGTGTGTCATGAGGACCTCCGCCCTCTCACAGCTCTTAAGGTGTGTTCACAGGCATTTGGTGATCACGTCTTTTTATTTTCCAGCAACATTTGGCACCAGATAGAAGTAATAAGCAATTTTCTCCTTGAACTGATATATGATGTTGATGTTCTCTAACAGGAGAGTGAATACCCACTGGTGGTGATTGGCATCTTTATTCAGCAGCCCACCCCCTTTGTCACAGTGTTCTTTGAGCGTCTGCTGAAGCTCCAGTACCCCAAGAACAGACTCAAACTGTTCATTTCCAACCAGGTAACAGGAATCCTAAACTTTATATCCTAATATTCCTGAAGGCAAATGAGCGGCAAAAACAGCACACACAGTGCTGGGATCAGTGCCACTCATTTTCTCCGCTGATTTGATTTCAGGGCAAACAGGGACTTGTTAACTTGCTAGCAGCTAATGCAGCATTCATGCATCATCTGCATGTAGATTCACCAAAGCAGCCCTGTCTTAAATAGAACTCATTAAAACAACAAAAAACCATAAATACTAGCTTCCTCTGTGGCTCAGATTGTCCCATTACAGTAACACTGACATTCTCCTCTGTCCAGTCATGTACAGATACAGAAAACCTGCGCACAGAAACTCACTTTCTGATTGTATAAACTTTTCATTCAAATTAGCCACTTACATGCAAATTCTTCTTCATTTCTTTTTTTTTAGACATATGTTTATTAGTTTTTCAACAGGTAAAACAAGAACACATGACAAAACAAACAAACATTTGGCTCACATACATATTCAAATCCAAATTCAAATTCATACAGGCAAGAGATTCAGGAGTCACATCCAAATACACAGAAAACAGTAAAGCAGAGTGTCCCTTTTGAGGCAAAGTGTTTAGAGCTATGAGATATCCTGACACTGAAGGATTGTGGTATCCTTTGAGACAAAATCTCTTGATGGCATTTCTGACTGATCTAACTTAACCCATTCTGAAAATAATGCATATAGTATACCTAGATAAGACAACAAGCTGTAAATACAGAGAGTGAAAATCAAGCAGAAAAATGTTTAAAGGGTTAATGCTCCAACCTGTTCTATATAAAAAAGCATCAGAAGAGCATGCTATGTTCATAAATCAATCTCATTAAGAGCCTGGCTTTTTCTGTGGATCAGTATCATCTGTTTTTATTTGCTGCTTCTCCATGTGTCTGTAGTAACTCAGGCTCCCTTTGCTTGCAGGAAACTAATCACGAGCGTCAGGTGAGCTCCTTCTTGCAGGATCATGGAAAACTTTACCAGGACGTCAAGTCCATCGGGCCTGAAAAGGAGTTGGATGGAACTGAGTCCCGTAACCTCGGCTTGTGAGTTCTATGTGAACAGCGGTCCACTAGATGACCTAGATCACATTATACTTTTCCCTGTTATTAACAACTTCACAGAGTGTTAGCTACTAACCATTAGTTGTTCCTTTCGTTTGCCACTTAATTAATGATAATTAACAATGATTCCTAGTGAATTTGATTTCAGCCGTAGTGAAATACTTCATGAAAACAGCAGCAGCTTCTGTGCACACAGCAGGGTGAATTCTCTTCCAGACCCATGATAACCGCATTGTCCACAGTCCACTGAACAATTCATGCACGCTACTCAGGCAACAGTGCCAATACGTGTTTTGGCATTCATATTGGTTATGTCGAGTATGTGCCAGTCTTTAATTGTGACACAACAGAAACACGTGTTGTGTCTTTTCCTTCTTTTCAGTGACATGTGCCGTAAGGACAAGGACTGTGACTACTTCTTCAGCGTGGACGTTGAAGTGGTCTTGAAGAACGAGGACACGCTCAAAGTTCTCGTCGAACAAAACCTGTAAGTGTGCTGACATCAAACATACGCTATACACAATAAATACTGCACGAGTTATGGTTTTTACCAACCCTGTTTGGCCAGATGAAAAATATAATAACACTCGTTATATACTTGTTCCTCAGTCCTGTCGTGGCACCGATGATAACTCGAGCTGGTCGACTGTGGAGCAACTTCTGGGGGGCCCTCAGCGCAGATGGCTATTACTCCAGGTCTGAGGACTACGTGGACATAGTTCAAGGTCGCAGAGTGTAAGTTGCTCAAACGTTGTTCCCCAAAGACTTCAGTGGCGGGTTTAGTGATAAAAGACTTGTTGACAGACTGAGGAGCCACTGACAAAAACATCCCTTTCTTATTCCAGAATTATGATATCATGGAGCATTAGCAAAAGTTCAGTTCTACTGATTATCTGCCATAAATCCTCAAATAAAGCCGTTGTTGAAGTGACGATCAAGCTCAGGCCTGCACGAACAAATAAAGGCTGGGTGGAGAAAAAGAAGGGGGTGAAACTCTGTAGCTCCTGCTTCTTCCTTTTTATGACAAATACATATTTGATTCACTTTTTCCAATAGTGTCACTAAAATATTTTTTTCTCTTCCTTTTTTGGTCACTAAGTAAAATTCAGTACTTCCTCTACGTGTTTCAAATTAAAAGCCAGGAAAGGGAGGCTTATGTAAGCCTTTAATTCTGAACATCTGTACAGGAAGTGTTAGTTTCACTGACAGCAGGTTAAGGGCAAGAAAAAAGGGGAATGTAGAAATGAAAATAGAAATAATTAGTGAATAAAAACAGGAGAGTTACAGTATGTCATGTAGAGGAAGTGTTGAATTTGCACTAGCAGTGCATATAGACACATATTCTTATAAAAAAGGACATAAGGAACAAAACATGTCTCTAACAAAGGAGAGGAGAGATTTACAGTATTGTAACAGTGCATTCCTTATTAGATCGTAAATCGTCTAAGACTGTCTTGTTTTATAGCGGTGTGTGGAACGTCCCGTACGTGTCCAGTGTGTACCTGGTGGAGGCTGGCCTCCTTCGAACAGAGCTCACAGACTTCAACCTCTTTAACTCACACATCTTAGACCCTGACATGGCGTTCTGCCACAACATCCGCAGCGAGGTCAGTGAGAGATAAAAGATTCCATGTCTACTTAACGGACTAACCTCAGCATATAAAGGATACTTTCACTTAGTTTTGACTGTGTTTTCATGAAACTATTTGGTGTCTGTGGATGTCCATTATTGTATTTTACCTGCTGTGAATCTTTCCTCAGGGAATCTTCATGTATGTAACCAACATGCACACCTTTGGTCGCATCCTGTCAACAGAGAACTATAAGATGGGCCATCTTCATAATGATCTGTGGCAGATCTTTGAAAACCCAGTGGTGAGACTGAAAATGTCAACTGTGTACTGTTAAAGTTACTAGCTGTTGTAGTACTGGTGATAGGCTCAGTGTGTGGTGCTTGTGTTGTGTGTTGGTCATGGAGATATGCTGATGTGGTGTGTATCACACACTGAAATGGTCACAATATTCTTAGTGAAATGTATGACTCAGGAGCTTTTTATGAAGACGTTCTAATTATGTATAATTACTCTGATAATATTACTCTGATAATTATATATACCAGCCTCAAGTTGTCAGATTGTCAGCTGTAGGTTTGACAGTAACTAGTAGCAGAGCGACAGTAACAGGAATAGTCATCATTTTGGTTGTAGTAAATGTGGTAGTGCTAGTTAGTATCAGTACTACAACAGCAGCATTGTCTCTCCTGTCTCTCTGTTGTCTTACCTGCAACATAATAACACATCATTTGATGAGGATAAAGACACACTCTGTGTTTGCAGCGTGTGTCTGACTGTGTGAGTGTTTCTTTCAGGACTGGCAGGAGCGCTACATTCACGAGAACTACACTCTCATCATGAAGAACCAGATGGTTGAAACTGTGAGTTACATGACGTGTTCCTTTGAAATCCAGATAAAAGATATGATGATGTTATTTAAGAACTCATTTGTGACTAAACACTGAAATATGTATAAGTAAATATACATATATAATTCTGTATAATCATTTACCATATCATATTACTATATATTATGTTAATATATTACATAGTTTTTTGCATTATGTTCCATATTTTATTTGTATTAAATCTCTGTATTATTACAGACAAACACAAGTACCATTACTTAAACATATCACATATTAGTCTGGTCACTTCACCTGTAAGTGTTGTCATTTATTTTCTACTCTATTTTGTTTCAGTTTGAAATGCAGTTTACACAGACTGCTACTCTGCTGCTAATATTGTATCGCAGCATAACGCATCATATCGTATCGTATGTCACCCAGCAGTTACATTTTGGCATCTTGGTCTTCTGTCCCACAGCCGTGCCCTGACGTGTACTGGTTCCCAATTTTCTCAGATGTTGCTTGTGACCACCTTGTTGAAGAAATGGAACACTTTGGAAAGTGGTCAGGAGGAGGCAATACGGTATGTTGGTGTTTTCTTCGTCTCCTGATTTTGCATCAGCTTGGTGATTGTAAATGTTCTAAATAAATATTTCTCATCACAACTAATCGGTAGATTACAGCAAGTGTAGTGAAATACTCCTCCTGAATCACTTCTTCAGTCAGTGTTAGTATGATTTGTGTCATGAGCTGCCAACAGTATCTGTATATCAGAACGTGCAGCTCTGGTTACACTGACAAAAGTATCTTTTGTTGATGTTGAATAACTTGATAACAATTCATTTTCTCATTCTCAGGACACCAGAATCCAAGGCGGCTATGAGAACGTTCCCACAATCGACATCCACATGAATCAAATCAACTTTGAAAAGGAATGGCACAAATTCCTGCTGGAGTTTATAGCACCAATAACAGAGAAAATGTTTCCTGGTTACTACACCAAGGTAAGACTTCGGAACACGGGACGAGGCATGGTTGGTGTGTGTCTGTGAAATTCAAATAATCCCTGTTGGTTAAACATGGTTAAGACGTTTTACTTCCTGACGCGATGTTTGCCATAAAATAACATCCTCATTTATCTCACTGTCTCCTGGTTTGTTGCAGAGTGTTGCTGTAGTGCTTGTACTACATTTCCCAGAGTCCAATAGAGCAAAGTGGGATGGTATTATTTTGAGTATTTAAAGAAGTGACTGTTTTTTGTTCATTTTGTCTTGTTTCTTACATTAGGCAGCAAATAAGATATTTTGTTAGTGGAAAACATCTTAAAGATCTCTAATGACACTTTAAATAATTAACAATAGTTAACAATGTCATAAAAGATTGAACATTTCTTTCATAAAGGATCAACTTGCAGACTGTTTTCAGCAGTGGGTGAATCCACTTTGGGTGGCTGACTGGTGACTGTTTTTAATAGTTCTAGATAAAAATGCAGCTGTGTGACACAAGAAGAAAATGTATGGTTTGTGCAGTGACGGTTTGGGCCTGCACATGAGATTGTCATCCATAAGAAACAGAGAATATTTCCAGTTGTTTGCTTCAAGAATATACATGTTGCCAGCCTTTATGGCTTTATAAACTATTTATTTATTACTAGAGAACTGAATAATGTGCTAATTGATGTGTAATCAAATTGAAACTGACAGTAACTATCAGTTGCAGCCGTCTCATTGGTCCCTGTGCTGCTGCTGTTTGTGTACTCTGCTGCTGATCAACATGTCTTCTCTCATCAGTGTGCCACTCCCTTGAACTTTGTGGTGAGGTACAAACCTGACGAGCAGCCCCTGCTCGAGCCTCACCATGACGCCTCCACATTTACTATTAACATAGCTCTCAACAGCAAAGGCATTGACTACCAGGTAAATGAGGAAGAGCGGGGAGCTAATAGAAGCTACAGGACATGATGATGCAGGTGGTCTGCACGTCTCTCTCTGCTTCTCTGCTCCATCTCTGGAACTAAATGCTGGACCGGGATCCAAACTGACGCTTTCCTCTTTATTGAGCAGGAGCTGTGAGGGGTGTATACACACACTGTGTGTCAGTGGCCAGATGAGCAATTTCTCTGCGAATGCTTGCATGACTCCTTTCTGTCTGTGTGTTTGCAGGCTCAATTTGACTTGGCCTTTGTAGTTAGATATAAGCCAGATGAGCAGCCCTCTTTGAGACCACACCATGACGCCTCCACTTTCACTATAAACGTTGCACTCAATCAAGTGGGCCTGGATTACCAGGTATGTGTGTTTAGAGGTTGGTAGAAATGTGACATGCCCAGTATAAGTATAACTTATAAAATAATTGTTTTAATTATACTCTGCACATAGGGACAAGACAGTACAACACCTCTAAGTAAAAAAAAAAGTAATGCATACACAGATCAGAGAGTGGTTAAAGGAGCATTGAGTCTCTCAGACAAACACAGTGTAGCTCAGAGGTTTTGACAAAGCATGGTCATATTTCTGGCTTGTCACATCAACATCCTGGTGTTCTAGACTTTCCATTTGTGTCATTTCTGTGTTTGAGTCTGTCTTCTTTGCATGACACATGAAGCTGAAGCTAGAGGCCTTTTTTTATCATTGCATCCATCCATGTTGTTGCCCTGCATCTCCAATAAACTGGACTAAACAGCTAACACTGATCACTCATTAGTCCATGGTATTACAGATTTATGATACATGGATTTGATTAACTGCTGAATACAATTTGTATTATTTGGGAAGCTGTTAGATGTATATATATATATATATGTGTGTGTATATACAGTATATATATATACTGGATCTTGAACGTGATGATCGACAACATCGGTGGTTTTATTTTTTAAAGACTTTAACTAGTCACCAATATCACGTATTAAATAAAAGCCAGTATTACTTTGATGACAGGCATGAATTCATTAAAGCAGATTAAAGCCAGTATGATTTCACAGCAATTACTCCATCAGTGCAACACAGAGTCTTGTCACAATCACCACTTTGATGAAATCACTGAAATATTGTTTCCGTTTACTCGTTATTCGTAGCTGTAGTTGTTCGCTGCTGCTGTATTTTCAATCTCAGTAAAGCTAGAGGTGATGAAAGTTTCGGTGTTTACTGTCAGCAGCTTAACAGCAGTCAGGACAGACGTAATGAGAACAGTGTTAAAAAGCGTTCAGCAGAGTGGTGAGTATGGCTCCGTTGTTATACTGATGGAATTAGAAAATGGACATTACAACCCTAAACGATGACACAGCAGGTAAACACGGAGGTGATGCTGAGTTTACATTAATCAGGATACAGGAGAACTTAGAAATCTAATATAAGCCTGCTTTTCTGCACACAAAAAACTGCTAGTTTGAAGATTTGAAGATTTGAATCAAATCTAATGTTGTGGAGAGGATCATGTGAATTTGGTTCATTTAGTTTTTGTGTCTCGTATTAAAAAGGTTACTTCAGACCTGACAGATCTACAGGTGCGTGACAAATCAAAGTACGCTCAAACATGCAGTGTGTTAGTTAAGCGCCTTTGTGACCTGTGCAAAAGACTCTGCATTTATTCATGTTTTGTTTTCATGTGTCATCTGTATCTCTGCAGTCAATAAATCAGTATGATACTGAAGGCTTTCTTTGGAAAATGATCACTGATGTGAATCACACCGTAGACGTAAATCACAGCAGATATTTGGACTTTTCACACGTGTTGCTAACAACATTAACGGTGCTTCTATTCTATTCACGTGTCCCAGTAGCAGTCATAACAGTGAGCTCGACACCAGGGCCCTAAAAATAGAGCAGTTTAATGGAACTCAGCCACCAGTGATTAGATTATTTACAGCTGTACTTTTCCTACTGTGACATTTTAAAACGTCTGCTGTGAAAAAGGACTCTTGTTCTACAGCATTGCATAAGCTATATAAAACGGCAAGTAACCATGGCAACAATCCTCGCTTTACACCAGTGATTCCCAACCAGGCGTACGTTTACACCCAAAGTATGTGGAAGGCTTAAAGAGCAGCTCAACTTCTTTGATAAAATCAGTTGAAAAATAGGTGTTGATAGTAATAGATGAACCAATGACACCCCTGAAAGTACCTGAAACTTGCATATGTGCCTTTTGAACAGTGCCAAATTAAGTTCCACAAACTAATCCCCAAAGTTCCTCACTAAGTTAACTTTCCATGGGATGAAAATGGTTGATTTAAATGTATAAAACAAGCAAAAACTTCTGGTGTCCAGTTCTAACCTGTGCTGTGACTGCAGGGTGGTGGATGCCGGTTCCTCCGCTATGACTGCTCTGTCGAGGCTCCTCGTAAAGGCTGGGCCCTCATGCACCCGGGCCGACTCACCCACTACCACGAAGGCCTGCCGACCACTGCCGGCGTCAGGTACATCGCAGTGTCCTTTGTGGATCCCTGAGCACCTGAAGACGACCCACATCACCGGCTAGTCCAGACCAAACACGACACATACAGGGCCACATGCTTCAGCATCGCAGCTGCTCTTTAACTTCGGAGTCAGGGTGGTGAACTTTTCTCTTTATCGGTTCATTGGCTTGTTTTGATGTCCAAAATGATATCGTCATTGTCTCATTTACACAGCTGTGTTGTTACTTAACTCAAGCTTTCAGCACTAGCAGATCAGTGCTCCAGGCAACATAAAGACACAGATGTATGGCAGGAGAAGGACATGCACATATGTTATCAGAGGAGAACTGGGTCAAAAGTAACAAAACTAATTTGGAGTAGTCAGTACTGGATTATCAACCAGACCTGTAGTGACCCCAGACCTGTATTTTACCTGTACCTGTTAGTCTATCATCATTTAACATGTGCTAACCGGTTTGGGAATGTGCACCACTTCATCACAATATCAGCTGGAATGATGAGGGCCTTCTTCTTCTGATTGTTACACAATGTGAAGGCACTTCCTATGTTGAAATGTATCAGACCTTTATTATTTCAGGTGATACCGTATGTGTTCATGTGGTACAGCCCTCAACACGTTTGTTTGTGTCAAAACATCACACTGTTATCACACGAGTTTCATAAAAGGCCAAGTTGAGTGGAAGAACAGGCCCATAGTGCACTTCTATCCTTTGTGAGGGAATCCAGTAAGTGTGTAAGTTAAAAGGTTAATTCCACTGATTTTACACATTAGAGTAATTACTGCATTGTGTGTGTCACTCTTCCCAGCGATCACTATCTAATAAATGTTGAAACAAATCTTCAAAAGAAAAGAAAATAGCCAACCTACAACCTGCACAGGGGCAAATGTTAACAGGTCATTTGTCTTTCTGTCCTTATTCTCTGGGGTAATGGTTGTTACTTTAGTCCCAGTTCTAAACTTCTAAAACTTCTGGAACAATGTTGACCTTGTAGCATGTAGCCCTCCTGATGTAAACATGTTGCAATTGCATTATGGGAAGTGTATGATCCAGTGTTTTAGGAGCTAAATTTACAAAATATTTCGTACATGATGTCGTCTGTTGCTTCAGGTTTATATTAGCAGCTGCGCCAGGGCCTCTAGTCTCACTCTGTATCAGCTGATAAGTGCTAATTTCATTGAAAATGTGTTCATTAATATGCACAATTAAAGCTTGCTTTGATTTGACTTGATTAAAATAATGAACTGAACTGGCAGAAATCAAACCTACAGTCTGAAAGGAAATGATGATCATATTGTCGTGCAGCTGTGGCTCAGTGTGTGGCTCCTGTTTGCTCTGGCAGTGTGTGTTGTGGATCATTCATCCAGTTGTCCTGTTGTGCCTTGAGCTGGACTTCTCTCAGGAAGTCACCAGAGTTCAGCTAAGATCCTTTTTTTTTTTTAAATGTTTGTGAAAAACTTTATTGTTCTGTTTTTATCTGTATCCAAAGCAAATATTTTCTACTTCCATCTTGAACTGAGACACTCCAAAGCCTGTTACGCCTCTCTTATTTATTTTTTGTAGATTTATCAGACAAACTCACTCACTGATTTTCTTTTTCATTTGCAATATAACTGCTTCATGAGGGATTTCATATTGGTATCAGAGCTGATTTATCTTCTGCATTCATCGATGTCAGTCAGTGTAGCACACTCATACATATGTCATTTCTAACTGTTAGAAGCCACAACTTGAATAAACCAGTGAACCCATCTGAGGTGTGTCTGACTCTGCTGTGTGTGTGCCATGTCACAGAAATATGAATACATAGACGCTTCACAAATTCACATGCAAAGTTCAATATATTATATAGATAGAATATTCCACCAACATTAAATAATATTAAATATTCAGCTTGAATGAAAATGTTTATATTTATTTTAGATCTAAAGTGACATGAATATTTTTTAACTAAATAAATACACAGTATGTATGATCATTTAAAGGACCAGTGTGCAGCTTTTTTAGCTTCCAGGGCTGTACTTGATGATTGCGGCCCCCTCTCTTCACCCCTTTCCTTCAAGTGTGAAAAAATGAACAAAAAACATAAAAGGGTATCTAGAGGCAGAGTTAAGTTTGTCCATTCTGGGCTACTGTACACACTACTGTGTACACACATGGCCATTCAACATGGTTGAAGAGATGAAGTTTTTGAGCCTGCAAGTTTGAATTCAGACCACCTGAGTCGAGTATAATAATATCTGCACCAATTCACTGCATGGTTTCAAGTCACTTGACAGCTAAGATTGGGTAATATTACAAGGCCATCGTCGTTTTATAACATGTATAGATTAACAGCTTAATTAACAATTCTAGTGGCTGTCCAGTCTCTGCCCCCCGCACTCTGTGACACTAACTTGTACAGGCAAAACACAAGATGCAAACTCAAGGTATGAAACTAGTTTAACTCTGGGCCCATCCATAACACAGGGCCTTAAGGTTAATATTCCAGGTGTTGATTTAACTCATAACCATAATTGTCTTGTGTGTTGTTTTGCACACAATGCTGAGACATTTAGTATCAACTAAAGTAACTTGAAAACAAACTCCTGTGAGATTCCTGGACAGTTGCTCAGTGGTACGCAGGGTTAATCACACAGCCAAATGAACACAAGTGATGAAGCGGTTTGAATGAACTGAACGTTTATATACACAATAAATCAGCAGACAGGTTTAAAAGCTGACGTTGGGTGTGTTACACTGCCACATTTCAATTAAAATGCCATAATCAATGACAATATGGATAGGTTTTATTTGAAAAAGAGAGTTAATATACACAGACAGTAAGAAGAGAGAAAGTATAAAACAATAGTTAAAATCTAAAAAGGTCAACATTAAAATGCACTCTGTTCACAACTTCACAGCCACACTTCTGACTGACAACGTGAAAGAGATGCAACACATCAGAGGCTTGTGCCATAAAATACAAAAATAATAAAAAACATTTGCAGGAATGTGATCATGTGACTTCTGGATGATCACAAGCGGAAGCGGTCGGAGAAGTTTGGCGAGTGTGGGATGGTGAGGGGAACTTCACTCTTCTTCAATGCTACAGGCTTGTAGTGTCTGATGGGCTGAGCCTTGTGAACCTGCAGGAGGAGAACATCGTGGGGATCAGACACATGGACAGTGTGACCAAGTGACAACCAGTCTCATCATTCACTCAAGCCACGTTCCTTTAGATTTGATGAAACTAAAACTGCAGTCAGTCAAACAGAATGAGAGGATGTGTGTGTGTGTGTGTGTGTGTGTGTGTGTGTGTGTATGTATATATTTTATTAATAGGGGCTGTTGCCATGAACACATTAACTGAAGATGCTGCTCAAGTGCATGTGACAAACAGTTAAAATATATTCTATCAAAGAAAACCTCTGGAAAATATTTGGAGGTTTGAGATGACTGACTTGGTTTGACTGAGTTTGGTGCAGACTCGACTCGTTCGTTCATGTCAGGGTTACACAGCAGGTATGTAGATTTGAACTTCACATGCACAATTCATAAACAGTCACGCCATCTTCATCAAGTTTGACCTCACATGGTCGTGTTCATAATCAATTTAATTACCCATAATAACTCTACACAGCCTGTTCCACTGCTGTAAAGTTAGTCTGACACGTTTTGACTCACTGCTGATTGTAATTAATTTGCACCATTATAAACTAAACGTAGTTTTCTTCAGCTTCTAATACTGTAATCATATTTTCTAATTGTAATACTGCTTCTGTAGTTCAGGCTTGTACAGAATCATTCTGATTTTGGGCCCTGTCGAAGCTTTAGTCACCAGATGATCTAATCATCATTCAGAAATCATCTCAGATCATAATACAGTGATACTCTGTCAACAACACCCAAGCCTAAACTAGTGAATTATGAAGTCACCACTTAAATCCAGTAGTGGGTTGTAATTGATTACAATTAAAACAAAAAACAAAAAAAAGTATTTTACGTTAGCATGTTTTTGAATCTATGTTCTGTGAGAATTTATTAAGCAGTCATGTTATTTTACTTTGATTCTGAAATGTTTGTAATTAATTGTATTTTTAATCGACGTCCAGATTCAGTCCCGCCTCAGTAATAATCCTGTTATTGTTCAGAGAAAGATCAGATTATATTGATACTGCATTAAAGAATTTGTAGTGACCTGTTCTTGTCGCAGCCTGGTGATCTCCTCTTTGGCCCTCTGCTCCTCCTCTCGTCTCTGCTCCTCCTCCATCATGGACCTCAGAGCCTCCTTCTCGCTGGCCAGCCGCTCGTACTCCTGCCGCTCTCGTGCCCGCCGCTCTGTCGAGAGCTCAAAGGCCTCCACGACTGTGGAGGAGTGAATGCCTTCTAAAGAGTGTCGTGAAGCGGTGTGGTGAAAGCAACAGGAACAACAATGAGTTACACAAGGAGGAGTGGTTCAGCCTCTGAGCAGAGAGCTGACACTCAGCAACAGCTTCCACTGTCAGACAGTTCAACTCAACACTTCATGTTTCTATGCTATGAACAGAGGGAGGGCCATGAAGCTGCAGTCACCATCACAAGAAGAACATTTTCATGCATTGGTCACATCAGCTAAACTGTCATCTTAAATGTTTCAGAGGGAGAACTATCAATATTGATATGCAGCCAGGCCCTGATTAGAAACGTGAGTAGAGACTGACTGACATGAAGGCAGCGGCACATCAGTATAAAGGCTTAGAACAGGTTAGGCCTCCGGTCCACCAGGCACGTCACAGCTACATCATGTTTTGATCTGTTCTCCAAAACACCAGGAGCCTTTTAAAAATATTTTGTCTGCCAGATTTGTGTGCTTTTACCGTGAGTAAGTAGGTGATGTAGTCATGTGGCCATGCCCGGTGGGATCATGCAGTTAGAACAGGGTTTGTGGTGCAGCTCTGCATGTTTATAATCTTACCCACTGCAGACCGGCTCTCCTTCTTGGGCTGGAAAGGCTCTTTATGAGTGACCGTGTTGGGCCTGGCTTTGAATTTTGCCGCTTCCTCCTGATGTTTCTGCTCTTCTTTCACCTACAAAAACATGGAGGTCATGTTTGAATTCCAATGGGGTAACATTTGAGAATAAAACTGCTGCTGTGCGTCCAGGGACAAATCGTGTCGTACCGTGTGCTCCCAGCGAGCATTCTTCACGGCTCCCCGCTCGTCCAGGCGCAGTCTGAAGGGCTCGGGCTTTGTGGGCCCCAGCTTCTTCTTTTCAGGGAGGACCACAGTGTCGAAGTCTGGCAGGGGCTGGGCCTTGAACTGTGGTACCTGGACGGGTTCAGAGGAAACATGAGATGCGATTTAGCAGCTGGTTTTATTTTGGGAGGTCTAAAGGATGCAGGTTCTGGACACGCGACTCCACCTCTTCGTTTCGCATCTCCTCCAGCCTTTTCTCTTTCAGAGCCCTCCTCTCTCGTTCCCTCTCTTCAAAGGAGAACGGACAGACCTCCACATGGTGGTTCTCTGCTAGCCGGGGCTGGAAAGGGAGGCCAAAGTGAGGCACTGGAGGGGCCTTGATTGGCGAGGGCGGCTTTACCTGACAAACACAGAAAACCCAACAGGCTCATGGTTATTTACATGGGGACGAAGGGGTTAACATGTCTGTTAAGAGTCAAGGTTAGGTGACTTACTTCGACAACCCTGGGCTCCACGTGAACCCTCTTCTTGAGGATAAAAGCTGGAGATTCTGGTACAGTTGGAGGCAGAACCTTTTTCTCTGGCAGTCCCTGTCAACGGTTAGTTCAGACCACAGTCAGATGAAAATCTTTGAACGCTTCATATTCTCTCAAAACGGTTCGTTTAAACTCACCACGACCCCCTCCAGGATCTTTTTGGGCAGAGGGTGGGATTTGAAGGCATGCTTCTCTTCACTTTCCTGAGGCTTGGTGGCCTGTCTCCCCTGGAGCCTTTTTTCAATCTGCAGCTCAAAGCCTTCGGGTACAGTAGGCCCCTTCACTGCAGGCTTCTTCAGGCCCTCCACATTCTCCAATATTTTCCTGTTCAGCTCCTGGGCCTTGAATTTAAACCTGTGATTAAAGAGAATAAAAAAAACATAAAATAAATAAAAAAGTGTAATATTGCTGCTCTGACAGAAAGGCAGTTGAGGTTCGTGGATTCTTGGGGAGGAGGACATATGCACAGCCACTGACCACTAATGTTACATCAGTCCAGACAGCTCAGTGTTTGGATCAGTAATTTGGGGCTTATATTCCAAACACCTGCCCACTTAAGGACAGGAGCAATGGAACGTGCAGGCTCTCCATGCCCAAAGGTGGAGTGTTCAGCCTCCGTCCTGCTTCTTACTTGTGAAGTCTGTCCACCTCTTCAGCCTCCAGCTCAGCGCTGCTCTTCACGGTGGGTGGCCGGCTCCTCTGGTGCGTCATCAGGTGTGGGGTGTGAGCCTGGGTGAGCTTCAGGCGGTCACCCTTCACCGGGGACGGACCTGACAAACAATGATAACCGTGTGAGTCCCTTACTTAATGTTGAACTCTGCAGTAAACAGCGACACAAACGCACCTCTTTCTTGACTCCTGCGGCTGCGCAGATGGTAGCGCTCTGGGGTTCGTTTCTCAAACTGCTCGATCTGCTGCGCCATGGGCACGTAGGCAGCTGGCTCCTCCGTCTTTCTCTTGTTGCTTGTCGACAGGTTGAAGGGTTTGGGCACTGTGGCACCTTTCAAAGCCTTTGCCTGAGAAAAAATAAAATAAAATCAAGTGCTGGATTTATGTTCGCCGCCATTCTCTTGAATCTCCTTGCTCTGACTACGTGAAGAGGAAGACGTCGGTGTCTGTGTAAAGACAGTATCTAGACAGGTAACTTGCTAGAAATGCTCTACAGCGACACTAGCAGCTGGCTGACCTAAACGCTCTTCTTGCAAAGCCAACGGGGGAAATGGGCAGTGAGTGCCAGGTGAATATGAGGGATCTGAATGGGACTTAATGCATCGATACTGGTGGCTGGGGAAAAAAAAACAAAAAACAAAAAAAAAAAACAATACTTTCTGGGGAAACAATATCGATGTATATTGCAGGATCGATAAATTTCTCAGCCTTATAAACCGGTATAGAATATTTGAAACGTCCAGATAGTATTTAAAGAGAAGTGATTCTACAGACATTTAATAAACACCCTCCAGGTAAATCAGTGTTCTGAGTTCAGACATGCGTGCAGTACTTACTGGTGAGGAGGGTTTGCGGAGCTGGGTGATGAAGTCCACCTCCTTGTGGGCCGTGCTGGATGAAGCGGTCGCTTTAACGCGGTTGTTTGTGTTGAAGTGGAACTCTTTGGGCACAGTCGCAGACAGGACCATCTTCTTTGGTGGCACATCTGAAACGACAGTGACCATGACTCTTCTTCAAGTAGTAAAGGCAACCGGAATCCAAACTTGTTAACAGAACAGTTCACTCTGCAGAAATAAAAGTTAGGAACATGCACTCACTGCCAGCCAGAGCAGCTTTGTAGCTGGCCTCATTCTTCTTGCGATGCAGAGCCACTTCCTTCTGGAGGTTCCTGATGCGCTCCAGCTCCTGTTCCTCAGAGGTACTCGGCCTGTTTGGACACAATCATCAAAAATACTTCTCATCCATCTCAACCTCATTTAAGGAAGTATCATATTCACGTCATTAAGAACTGTAATCAAACTGTTTTTTTAATTAATTTTGAGCAATATTCTGCCTTCCTGACCCAATTCAGTTCCGGGATACTGAAACACTGGTTTCACTGGTAGTTGTGGTAACTCACTCTGTGTGTGGAGTAGCGGAAGCTGCTGCTGCTGACGCCCGGGTCCTGGCCTCGGTTCTGGAATTCTGCAGTGCATTCCTGCGGATGACACTGCTGCGTTTTGCGGCCGGTCGACCAACAGGACTCCTAGAACAAAACAGCAACAGTTGAAAATGAAACCTACATGGTCTAGTCAGCAACTTTAGGCCCAGGAACCTGCTACTTTAAAGAGGAAGACATGACAGTCATAACACCTACTTCTTGTGTTTCTTTGATGGTGGTGCGGCTGGACCGCTGGTCAGACCTTTGCGTTTGGAAACCCTGAGAATTACAAGAAAATTAAAATGAGATCAAAATGACTAAAATTGCACGACTTTGTGGAGATCCTCAAGTCAGGTCAAGTTCCCTAATCATTTCCCATGATGCAAATCATTGCAACTTTTGTCGTTAGACCCTTACCCCCAAAGAAACCCCTTGCGACAAGCATGGTCAACTTCATGTTGGCGCTATCAGAATCAGAAATCTTGCCTGAGTATTGCCCATGTCAACTAAAATTCATTTAATAGTTGGGGAGAAGGGTTTGTTTGCAATGATAGGAAGTAGGACCAGGAAGCATCTTGAGTCTGTCTTTAAATCAAGATCCAGGAAGTCCTGCTGGTCTTCAGTTCTTTCTACAAATGTCTGATTAGGTTCAAGTCTGATGCTTCTGCCTGCAAACTCTTGTGAGGAGCTCCTGTGCATGGTCTGATGATAGAGGGATGTTCCTTCCAACAGTCCTTACAAACATTTAGGAGTTTAGAAATCTGTCCAACTGCGCTTGTTAACTTCAATAGTTTGAGGGGAGAAAAAAAAAAAAACATGAGGGGGGGGGGACCCAAAACTCAATAGATGTTTGAGTTAGAGTTAATGGCAGTTTGTACCTGAGAGACAGCACATAAGAAAGAATATCCATCATGAAAGGACTGTACCTGCATGGTTGGGCAGGGGATTGAGCAGCGGTCCTCCTCTTTGGTCGGGCTCCATTCTGAGCAGGAGCTGTAGACCCCCAGGACGTGACGAGGTTTGGAGGTGGAGATGCAGACGTGCTCGGACCTAGAACATCAGTCCATGTCATAAGGAATAATTACACAAAAGTGCAAACTAAGCCGTCACCAGTATTTAGTTTTTAATAGTCAGAATGTATAAATCCAATCAAGCATCCAATTCAAATCTTTCAGACCACCAGGAAAGAGGAGAACTACGTCAGCCTGAAAGTGTTTACCCTGTGAATATCTTTGAATATGCTCAGTACTGATTTCATTGTGATCACTGGAAGCCATTGTAACTGCTGTGAATCTCGACTTTCACGACTACAGGGCTCAGTAAATGTTTTGTAACTTAGAGAAAGTGATCTGTGCAGTCTTACTGAATTAAGATAATACAAAAGAAAACTAACCAGAGTCCACGTCCGTCTTGACTTGTGGCATCACAATGGCTTTCGGCAGGGTGTGCATATCACTTCTCCTGAAGGGCAGATCAGATCTCATGGGTGTTTTAAGGGGACCCTCCGCTCCCTCTGCCTGTTGGTCTGCATGTGAGAGACAGACAAAGTTCAAGATTAAGTGTTGTTTTGGTAGGCATCTGGACTTAAGGATCTGTCTTGGCAGGCCAGTCAAACAGTAATAGTCTATTCACATTAACATGGTTAATTGAGGTTCTAGCAGAAGGGTTAACGTGTCAGCTGACAGTAGTCCGGGAGAGGGTTGGACACGTATGTATGAAGGTGAATTTAACTAATGCACACAGCATACACCCAGAAAGATAAACTGGTGTAAATCTGTGTGGAATTTAGTCATCGAACAAACTGACACTGGTGTTGCACAAACGTGGAAGGTGACGTCGGACAGTAACCACTGAAAACAGTGTACCGTTTCAGGTGTCAGTTACAATGCGGTCCTAAAGCAGAGCTGGATTTTGTGCTTTCTGGAGTCACAGCAGCAATACACCACAGAAAAGGCCAAAACACACATGTTCCAACAGACAGGTGCAACTTACAAATAAGTTATATTTAGAGAATTTTAATTATAAATTCAACCAATCAACTGAACTGTAGTTTAGTGTGAGCAGATTTGATTCAAAATTAATTATCTAATTTATTGTAGAAAGCTAGCCATTTCATAACTGGGACGATGGACAAAACTGTACTTCAAGATGGGAGTGACAAAAAGTAAAAGACAGCACCTCGATAAGCAGTTCACGGTTAACACCACTAGTGCCAAAATGTCTCAGCAACAATATTAAAGTGCAAAGCTCCAAAGGCAGTGTCTGCTCAGTGCTCCATCATTTACATAAGTTAAGACATGCTGTCCATTCCCACATTATTCTGATTTTCAGGAGGACAAAGAGAGGCTGAACACACACTACTCCTTTCCTGTATGTTGATATTTCCCCACACACAGAGAAAGGAATGACAAAAACACATCTATCAGAACATGGTGCATGGCCTGGTGTGTAGCATAGCATGTAAAGGAGAGAATAATGTCTGCGGGCTGAACAGACGCAGCACATGTTCACCGTGCTCTCAACAACACAGAGTTAATGTTAAGTGAAGAGCACTCGGTTCAAATGGTGGATGAAGACTCACCAAACCACTTATCGTCGTACTCCGCATTCTCCAGCTCTTTCAGGTCGACCACTTCGGACGGGGCGTCAAACTCATACCGCTCACAGGCATCACCCGAGTCGCTTTCGGCCATTATCTCTCAGTGTTATGCGGCAACTCAGCTAAACAAAGAAACCAGCAAAGACGACAAAGCTCGGATTTAAAAAAACGACCAACAACAGCAACAGTTAGCCGTGTTTTGGGTGGGGAAAAAAAACTGGCTGAATCGGCTCAAACTTCTCATGTGATACATTTGTCTTGTGGCGTTAATGTAACTAAACTACTGAACAGCCTTTGGAGTCGTATTTCTTCTATTTCAGCCTTATATTTCGGTAACGGACGGGAAAATGGCCAACTAGCAACAAACAGAACTTGTCTTCGTAAGCATACGTTAGATAGCATTACATTAAACTATCTGAAATGCGAATTACTACCTATTAAACATCGCTACCTTCATGTGGCTATACTGTTTAATAAACCTGAACACTGAAAAACACAGTTGCTGCTGTGATATTAGCGTTAAATCAGTGATATTAGTAGAAAAGCTCACCGCAGCTGTCCGCTCCCGGAGACACGAATCAAACTGCAAACCGTTAGCGTTCAAATAGCCTACCTTTTGAACCAGCCAATGGCTAACGTCATGTACATTAGCTCGCCGCTTATTGGCTCATACAAGCCAACTTCCTCAGAACTGACCACGTGGTTGACATAGGTACGCACGGATTGGCTAAAACGGATACAAGAAGTCTGTGCGCGTGCTTGAACTAAGAAACAAAACAACACCCAAAAAATGTGTCGGCGACATCAAAGAGGAGAGCGCGCGCTGAAAACTGAGTTTATACATATATATGTATATATATGTATGTATATATATGTATGTGTATATATACACACCGGAACTTACACCTGAACCATTAATATAATATAGACTTTAACATGGAATAAAAAAATGTTTTCTTTTCAGTGTTTTTAATTGGAGCTATGTGCAGCATTTAAGATAGTTTGGTAGTTTGATTTCTCTGTTGAGTGCTTTCATTTATCCTGCATATTCAGAAGCACGTTACTTAACAAAAGTCTCAAGACTAAGCGGCTGTGTGAGTTAACTGTGACTTTAAGCTTGCTAACTTGCTGTACTAAAGCGATGTTTACCATGTTCACTAGCCGATTTTTTTTTATCTCTATGTGCCCTGGCCACTTGTCCAGGGTGTACTCCGCCTCTGCCCAAAGTCAGCTGGGATAGGCTCCATCCCCATCGTGACCCTGATGAGGATAAGCAGTTACAGAAAATGGATGGATGGATGGACTATCCTATTTGAGCATGTTGATTAGCACTAAACACAATGTACAGCAAGGACTGATGGGAATGTCATTAGTTTTGTAAGCTTTTGATTGTAAACCAAAGTGTTGTCTAAACTAGAATTTTGCCCTGATGATGGCTCTCGGCAAAAACTCATGACATTAGTAGTTAGTACAATTCATCCTGAGAGGGGCATGCATCTAGTCAAAAGAGGATTGATGACATTTGGATTCAGAATCTGGGAGCCCTGGATACAAAAGTCTGGAGATTCCCAAAGTCAGTAGTTTTCATCCACTGGGGCCATGAAAGTTTGTACAAAGTTCCCATGTTATCCATCCAATATGTGTCGATAGTCCAGTCTGGGTCAAAGTAGGCCTACAGGACCAACCAACTGACAGACCAGCAGACGCTGACAGACCAGCAGACGCTGACAGAATGATGAAATAAACAGGAAGTAAACTGAACAAATACAATATTACAAAGGGGAAGTAAAGTTACGCCTATGTACTGTATGATGTTGAAAAATTATCAAAAGGTCAAGTCAACTTCTGAGTCAAAACTCAGTATTTTTATTTATTACTGTGTGCATAATAACAATGTAACAAATAATGTAATGTCCATAAAGAACCCCATCCAGTGTGTGCCTGTTGTCTCATTGCTGAAATGAAAGGAATTTGTCAGAGGTGACTAATATTAAGAACTTATGTTACAATATGTTAGTTTCTGTACAGGCGTAAAGAACCAAACCTGGCAACCGGGCAAAGAAACATAAACATAATTTGATCTGAAAAATGATTGTACCCTAAGGTAAGACTCTATTTAGATTACTGTGACATTAGTATCCATTGTCTTAAAGATGAAGACAGTGTGATATAAGTCATAGTTTAGATTTAGATACATATAAAGTCATTGGACCACAGTGTACATACCTACTATACTTGGCTGAGGAGGGAACTTTCCCATTCTCACTGGGATAATAATCCTGTTGACTCTCTCAGCATGCATTGTGGGAAGTGTAGGATCCCATGTCTTTCAAGCACGACCCATAACTTAAGTCTGAATATCTTTAATTTTGACAATTCTTTCTAATATTTTACTTCATGGAAGTGCATGACTACATTTACAATATTTAATATTCTCTGAGGACATTCAGTGACATAAGTGTCTTCGGTGGATGCAGGGAGGAAAACAGATGAGAGGTAATCCAACTTTGACAACCTTGTTTCATAAATCTAGCAGCAGGGTTTGTGTGTAAACCGAGAGGCTTAAACCCAGGGCAAAACACTGCACAACACACACACACACACACACACACACACACACACACGCACACACACACACACTTAAAGCTGATTGGCTACTTCACTCTTCACTCATGATTCCGCCGTGTGCCATTGGCTCGAAGTATTTGAGGTGGGCGGGAGCAAACTTCGTGGCACTGTCGGGGGCGGGGCTGCAAGGTCCGACAGGAAAAACTGAAGAAAGGCGAGTATATCTATTTAAAGCACGTTAAATGTAATCCTCAGAAAGTGTCTCTGTCGTGTTACTTTGTGTGTCAGGGTAGCTGCTGATATCAAGAAACAAACAGCGCTTTCTAATGTGTGTGTGTTTGCTTGGACAAGAGGCTAGCTGCCCCGAAAACTAAGCAAAGTTAGCAAGCTAACAGTTAGCTTCCTTAGGGAAACCGCTGCTAGCTACAAGTTAGCCGATACTAACACTAATTTAGTGACAAGACAGGCCAGATAAGAGTATTACTGAACAATTAAGGCGACGTTAGGGTGGCAGGTCGTCCGTGACACGAAGCAGACCGCCTTAGATGAAGTTGACAGACTGGATAGTTACATTAGAGTTGACTGGCAGTGAGGAAGTGAAGTTAGAAATGCTACGAAACTTGCCAAATATCGCAGATACGCCACACAGTGAAGACCTGAGCTGGTTTAACAGCGTGTTAACGTCAACACGGTGTCAAAGACTGGCTGTGTGTGATGCTAGCTCACTTATCCACTTCAAATATGTTTCTATTTGAAGATGTCAACAACAATAATCTCATCTCATTTCATTTCAAGGCCCTTTTTTTTTAATCGACACGTTAACAACAACAAATCAGTGTTGTAGTATTTAACCAAGAGATCGTGTCGATTCAGATCATGCGATTTAAAGAAGAATAAGAATGTTGTGTGTTTGTTTCTTTTTGCCTTCAGTCCTATTTTTGCTTTCAGGCCTGCATAGAAGTTTGATGATTTGTGTCTAGGGATGTAACGATACACTCGATTCGAGTCACGATTTTTTGTTCACGATACGATTTTTTTTTTTTTTATCAAAATGAGCTACAGACAAATGATGACCAAATAAAATTATCTTTTTATTTGTAGGAAAAAAAAATCTTTCTTTACAGAAACTCTCAAACAGTTTGTGTTCTCTTATAAAAAAGTGCGACTTACATCTTAAACAACAAAACACATGACAGATATCTCCTTTCTTTAGAAACAATCTCACAGTAAACAGCTGTTAACTGGTCTGATGTGCAGTGGCGTAACGTTACTTTTCTTCTCACTGTGGTGGCGGATAATATGTTGCTGCGTGTTGCTCGTGTTGCCACTATATGTACAGTCTCTTGCAATATTTACATGCTGTTTTGGTTTTGTCTGTCCATTTCTCATGGTTGTATTTGTGTATATAGTGAATCCAAAATGCCGCCACACAGGTGATTTCAAACTGCTCGGTGCGTCCTCTATTTCGAAGCTATTTTCTAGTGACGTGAGTCACGTGACTTGACGCCTGACGTTGAACAAATGAATCACCAACCAGTGACTTTTTTTAAGATAACGTAACCTATTTCTAATTTTTAAAAAAAGACAAAAAAGAACATATCCTACTTCTCTCGCATTCGCCAAGAATCACAATTCATTTTTTCTGTCAACCGATGCGAGTCGTCACGCATTTGTACCGATTTTTAATCGTGTCACGATGCATCGTTACATCCCTATTTGTGTCTGTTGGTTATGAGTTGTTTATACAATCAGAGGTGGTCAGTCCACTCTGGTCATGGGTTTTTTTTTTTTTTTTGGATGGTAATTACTCTGGTGATCCCCTGTATGTCCCATGTACCACTTTGAAAGTGCAACACACGTCTGATGCGTCATGGAATGCAATTTGACTTGTTTCTATTGACCAGGCATGGGCAAACTGTTCCACAAAGGGCCGGTGTGGCTGCGGGTTTTTGTTCCAACCAACCAATAGCACAAAGTTTGACCAGTCAACTCTCTGAAGACTGAGATCAGTGGATTAAATGAGTCAAGTCTGGTGTGTTGCTGTTTGGTTGGAAGGAAAACCTGCAGCCACACCGGCCCTTTGTGGAACAGTTTGCCCATGCTATTGACACTTGTCACACGCCCTAAACACATGATACACATTAGATAGAAGAAATGGTCGAGATGCAGTAGCTGGGATGTGTCAATCAGAGGGTTGTTGCTTTTCCAGAGAGAGGACACGTGAGGACCCCGCACAACTAGACAGGAGGAACAAAGTCAAGTCACTTTGAGTGTGCAGGCTTACTTTGGGTGCACAGCCTTTGGGTGAGGCTGTGCTCGGACCAGCAAAGGTGCAGGGTGAAAAAGCAAAGCCCCCTCATTCATTTCAGCAGGGACACCGCCTCAACATAGAGAGTTTTAAATGCAACATAATGCCCGTCACCCAGAAAAGAGTCATGTCAACAGGGGATGAAATGATTGTGATCTCATGATATCTCTCCTCATGAACCGTTGTGCAGTGTTCTGGCGCCTGATACACCTACAAACTCAAGGATCAGAATTTAAACCAGCCTTCCTGGATCTGATGCTGGTCATTTTAAAAGCATGCCTAAACCAACCAGCCCTTGATGTTGTGTTGAAGCAGCCAGTTAGGCTTATGTACCTGAGGTAGACAGCAAACAGCAACACAACGGGCAGAGCAAGAACTTGTAGTGCCTACAGTGAATATCTCTGTGACCCCCCTGATTTTTCTCCTCAAACATCCCTGATCTTGATTCTGTTTCTTTCTTTCAGATGGCTGCAATCAGGAAGAAACTAGTGATAGTTGGTGATGGAGCGTGTGGCAAGACCTGTCTCCTCATAGTGTTCAGCAAAGATCAGTTCCCAGAGGTTTATGTGCCCACAGTGTTTGAAAACTATGTGGCAGATATTGAGGTGGATGGGAAACAGGTAAGCTGCTAATTGTAATGACAAACGTCGAGGTTCTCATATTTACTGAGAAAACTGATATCTGATATGATAGAACGATATATCTAATAAGGATGTACTGTGTACATTGATCTGGATAATGACAGCTGATTACAACCCGTAGCGCATGATGTGGCAACTAGCTAAGACTTTGGGAAGTCTCTGAGACCGCCTGTGGTTTGCCAGGAAATTGGTCAAGCATGTAATTCCTCCTAAAATCGCACATTGTCACTTTTACATTTCATGTCCTGTCTGACATGTCAGGTGTCGGCAGCTGTATTTTAGAGCTTCAGACAGATCCCTTTTCTTGCAGTCTTCATGCTAAAGACGTATAAGATAAGATTTTTGGTCACTGATCGATCTACTGAATCCATTTTGAAACTAGCCTCTAGAGGCACAGCCTCTCACTGCACATCTCTGAGCTCTTGTCCTAAACTAGTCCTGTCCTGTTTTAGGTGGAGCTGGCTCTTTGGGACACAGCAGGACAGGAGGACTATGATCGCCTGAGACCTCTCTCCTATCCAGACACAGATGTGATCCTAATGTGTTTCTCCATCGACAGTCCTGACAGCTTGGGTGAGGTTCCCTCTCCTTTCCTCCTCTTTGTTTGACTAATGTTCTGTCTGTCTTCTCCATGTTCAACATTTACATCTTGTCTCTGATGCAGAGAATATTCCGGAGAAGTGGACTCCAGAGGTCAAGCACTTCTGTCCCAATGTGCCCATTATTCTTGTGGGAAACAAGAAAGACCTGCGAAACGATGATCACACACGTCGAGAGTTAGCCAAGATGAAGCAGGTCAGCGAGCAGCTCATTTCTATACTTTTACAGGTTTCGAGCCTGCGGAGGATCGGCCATTATAACTCATGTCAGACTAAACAAATAGAAATGGCCATGACATCTTTGTTTTTAAGCTTTTGTGTATACAGTGGTCCCTCGTTTATCGCGGGGGATACGTTCTAAAAATAACCCGCAATAAACGAAATCCACGAAGTAAGTTTTACAATTATTATACATGTTTTAAGGCCGTAAAACCCCTAACCACACACTTTTATACACCTTTTTACACACATTTTGTACAGTACTCCCTTAGCCAATTTAGGACGCAGAAGACAATGCGCGTTCATACTGTACAGTACGCTGTAAAAAAAACAAACATGCAAAATTACACCAAAAAAATCCGCGAAACAGCGAGTCCGCGAAAAGTGAACCGCGTTATAGTGAGGGACAACTGTATATTATTTAGTAATGTAATGTCTAGCACCCACGCACATCCACACAAACAATGTAAAACATAACAGACACACACATACATCTGAAGGGTGTACTATGAAGGGAGATCAACAGGTTAATGAGGTACTGGATTATGTTCAGAGACTGTAATATCACCACTACAGACCACTTTGGATGATAGTTTGATGGTTCTATATGCAGTGTCTCTAAGAGTTTTGATGTCCTGTTTTTCTCCGAGTTGATTTTCCTCTCTGACTTTGGTTCATCCAAACAGGAACCAGTGAAGTCAGAAGAGGCGAGGGACATGGCTAACCGGATCAATGCCTTTGGTTACTTAGAGTGCTCAGCCAAGACCAAGGATGGTGTGAGGGAGGTGTTTGAGATGGCCACCAGGGCGGCGCTACAGGCCAAGAGACGAGGCAAGAAGAGCGGCTGCGTTGTGCTTTAGAGTATCTGTTCACGCAGGATTGGGAGGGAAGGGAGGGGGGGAATAAACCAAGCCAAGAAAAACACCCCTCGTCTGTGTATGCTCTGTCACCGAGGTGGGCACAGCTGAAGGGGGCGTTACAGGGATGAGGGAGAAAAGTCAAACCAGGCCAAAGGGGGGAAAAAAGGAAAATCGAGTATATACATTTAAGTCCAAGGCTATAGCATTTAGCTTTCAAATAAAACCATACTGTAATCTTGTGTTTAGGATACATTAGACCTCAAATTTATAGAATGTGAAGAGAAGGGAACATGTCTGTCACTCATACTTTGAAAAAGTGTGGGAGGGTCAGTACTGTTAGTCGGGTTTCCAGTTCTCTGAACTGAGTACGATCAAGAGGAAGGGGGGTGGCGGTGCACCCACACGTGTGCCTGCTTTACTAACTGTTGGAAGACTTCCATGGCTTGCAGTGTGACTGTGCTTGTCTTTCACTTTATCGTTCTGTAAGTTTTCTTTCTCCTTTATTTCCCTGTGAAAGCAGACCAACCTAACTCTAAATGGACTTTTCTTTTTGGAGGGGATGTTTCTGTTTTTTTGAACCTGTAGTATTTGATACATCTTACATTCATTAAAAGAGCTGAGTTTGATTATTGGCATTTGAGCATAAAGACATGATGGTAACGAGACCAACTTATTGGAGTGTTTTATGTGAGCTTGTTAATGAAAGTCAGAAAATTGTATGTGATTGACTTGATGTGGACTGTCAAACACACTGTATACAGTTGGGTATTAAAGAGTTGACAAAATTATGTTATCCTCTAGAGGGTTACTGTAAATTCTCAAGTATTCTTCAGGCTTTGAGGGTCCAGTGTGTAGGATTTAGTGCCACCTAGCAGTGAAGTTCCAGATTGCATCCAAATGAATACTCTCCCATGCCTCACCCTGCCCTTCCAAGCATGGAGGAGAAACGGTGGCTGCCAAATTCACATCAAAGCAAAAAGTCGGTTTGGTTTGTCTGCTCAGGGCTATTGTAGTAAAAATGACAGACTACATGGACGAGGACCCGCTCTCTCTCTGTAGATATAGAGGGCTCATTTTAAGGCAACAAAAACACAATGAAAATATACTTAGGAATGTTATATTCAATTCCTGCCAATAGATTCTCCTAAATCTTACACACTGGACCTTTTTAATTTACCACAACTACAGAGAGGAGCACACCTTAATGTAAAACAGGGCTATATTAGAGACGGTTTAAGTTGTTTAAGCGTATGTCATTATATTTTAACCTCCATGTCTTTTGATCTGCTCCTGTTCTAATTGATGCAAGCTCACAGTTAACCTGTTCTCTTAATAAATTCAATACAGTTTACATTTCTACAGGACTATCTCCATCAATAATGAAACAATGTCTAACATGAATACGTTTTTCACTCTCTGCTGGTAATTTACTATCAATGAAACACAGAACACTTAATGTAAAGATATGAATTCTGTATTATTGTTTCATTACCAGTAGGCTTTTAATTTGAAACATTGTCAGGAAGTGTTGAGTTGTGGTGTCCGAAACACAATTAAAAAAAATCTCAAGTGGAAATTTATGAAAAATTAGTGAACAAAAAAGATATTGTGTAAGAGAAGTGAAGCAATATATGATGTTGTTGTTGTTCTGATAGAACTGTGCTGTGGAAATGTACATGATATTGAATTTTAGCATGTGAGACATTATATTACGATGAATCCACTCCCTCTGCATTTTTAACCCAGCCATTATTTGTTGTTCGACATTTCAACGCCAGCTTTTATTTGAACATTTACAGTCAAGCTGTATGCCACGGTGTTTTGTTTCCACTTTCCAAGTTCACTCATGATGTCTACAACTATTCTTCTTCTGCCATTCTATTGTATTTTTAACTCTATGTGATATTCTACTGGCTTACGTTGTATTATTTGCACACATGTAAAAGGAAAAGGTCAGTGTGGTACACACTTTGAAAAAAAAAAAAGTCAAATTATGAAATGCAAAATGAAAGCAACTCCTAAAGTATTGGTTATTTGTAAGAGAAATATTCTTTTGTATACAAATGTATCCTCACATTTCTCCAGTCATCTTTTTTAATGTATTCTAAAGGAAATAAACTGTAACTGATAATGACCAAATTCAACCAGCACCATTTCACTTATTTGTATAAATCATGCCGTGCAGCCAAACATCTCAATTCTAGCAGAGCTCACACATTTAAATTCTAAATATTTCCATTAGATTTTGATAAATGTGTATATATATAATATAAAGAGAGCAGTTAAAAACAGTGTCTCCTGACACAGAGTTATTTTCATTGACATGACAGCTGATACCCACTTAAAAAAGGTAAAATCTTTGGGAGAGGAACCTAAAGTCAGAGTGTATTGTTGCCTTAGTGAAGATTAAGTTGTTTTTTGTCAGCTGGAAAAAAAAGGGAGATGAAATATTTTACTAATACAAATCAAGACCAGTTCCCTTGAAACGGGTTTAATAATCTCATGTACAGTAAATATTGCTTGACAAGATTAGTTGGACAACACGATGAGATTTAATCATCCTGAAATAATTATACTAATAATTACACCAACATTAAAATGAATTCTTAATTTTGGGAACAATGTGGGGAAGACAAACATGGAGCTTCTACAAAAAGAAGAAAGTGATTCAAGAATCAAAACAGGACGATCTGTGTGGGTGGGGAGAAGATGGGATTTGTGCTCAGAGTCAGGAGAAGTGCATTACTCTTTACAGCCCTAAGTCACACACCACAAACTTGATATATATGGAGAAAATGTTTTCTGGTTTTCCCTTGGGTGTCCTCTGGTGGGAAAACAACAAGTAGCAGCAGTGTTGTTGTAGAACCAGAGCCAGCCAAGCAGACAGTATAACTGGGCTTAGCAGCTTCTTTCATTTAGACCAGGGGTGTCCAAACTTTGGATTTGACAATGTCAAGATTCCCGGGGAGTCAGATAACAGAATAAATTGTATGGAACATGTTAAACTTGCATGAAGTTGATACAAATCTAAACATGACTAGTGATGCAAAATCTGTTAACATTTAAGTTTAAAACGTATCACTCTTGCTCTTCTCTTTAACAAGACCATTCAGAAAGTAATATTTAGTGTCACATCTACAGATATAACAGCAGCAGTTATGTCTTTAAAAAGGTTCAAATGCTTCGTTGTGGTAACCAAAAAAGCCAAATCTTCCAGTCATACAGTATCTGACAATCCTAGCAGCCCATAAATGATATATTATAAAAATTATTCTAAAAATTAAGCCTTGGGCCCAGGTTGTACTTTGGACATCCCTGGTTTAGACAGTCTTTGTCTACCATCCTGTTAAAGTCAATCCCAAATGCATCCCTCAGTTCATCTGCCAGCATGTGAACCCCTCTCTTCAGCTCATTGACCGCTTTAGTCTCCATCTCGGTCGATTCTGTTCTCTCAAAGCGTAAAACAAGGACTCAACACTTGGCTTCTGCAACGTTTAGTAACGTTTGCTGGGATGAATCCAAACTTCTGTCACAGTGTGGTGTCTTGGTCTTGCTCAGTCCTCAACTTCACTCTAATGTCTGATGCAGTCCTGCCACAAACTCCTGATAGCACGGCTCTGAAATGAAAAACATACAATCACTACAAGAGTTCCTTTAAAACAATATCTGAAACGCTGATTTCAACAGTGGAAATGTTGTAGATGCCCACGAACCTGTGTCTGGATCAATAAATGAGTGTCTCATAAGGAAGTCTAAGACTACCATGGCACAGTTGGGTTTGAAGTCATCAGTGGCCAGCAGTTCTTTTACCTGAAACCAAGACAGTGTTTCCATCATATCTATCTAATGTCTGTGTTGGTTCTCCTGGAGACCACTCCTCAGAATATTGTTCTTTCACATAATGTCAGCCACACTAACCTTATCTATGGGCAGGAGGTAGAAGTCTTGCACCTCTCCATCTCCGATTCTGGGCTTGAAATCCAGAGGAAGTTCCAAATCAAACACAAACTGACCTTCTGCAAACACTCCATCCTCTTCCTCGTAGGTGTAGCTAGAAAATACACGGAAGCAGTTAGTTTTACTTTTCTTTTTAAATGTTCAAGTTCTTCATTTTGTTTCACAATAACAAGGTTCCTGCAGAACAGAAAAACATTGTTCATGATGGTGGTTCTTCAGAGGACCTGAAGGGCACACTTCAGTCGAGCCTCACACAGATGAAAACTGTGGGGTTTGTCTACATGAGGCGTTGCTCTCTGAAATACAGTGTGGCCTTGAGGTTTTGCTGATGGTCGTCTTCTTCGTTGCCTTACCTGATGCACTGCTGAGTTTCTTTTTCTTTTCTTTTTTTAAGATTTTTTTTTGGCCTTTATGCCTTTAATGATAGGACAGCTGAAGATGGACAGGAGGTAGGGGGCAGAGAGAGGGGGAATGACACGCAGTAAAGGGCCGTCCGATGCGGGATTCGAACCGGGGCCAGCAGCAGCAAGGACTGTAGCCTCTACACACGGGGCGGCCGCACAAAACCCACTACACACTACACTGGTGGTATCAAGCTCACCTTACTGTGCTCACAGGATGAGCTTTCTCAGCAATGGCTGCTGGGATACAAGCTTCCTCCTGACATTCTTTGACCAGAGTTTGTTTGACGCCAACACCAGCAGCCAGACCACCTGCTGCCTTCCAAGACACAACACATAAACCTTCTTGATTCTTTTGTGCAACTGGAAGAACTTTGAAAATGTCAAACTATGATCATCACTGTGTCTGCTGTGGCAGCACGTCTCACCAGATTGTCCAGTAGTCCAGGGTATGTCTGCTTAGTGGGGGAGCGTCGTGCCAGCCACATGCTGACTTCCCCGCTGTCACTGACAATGTAACCGTTGATATGGACTCCATACCGCTTCACCCCGAAGAGACCTGCAGTGGAGAATCACAGTCAGCTCATGCAACACCAATATTGATAACTCATTTACATGGAGCTGCCACTGTGTGCCAACACTTACTCGTAGCAGCTCTTTCCATCCACATCAAAGGAGGGTCTGAGAATTTTGGCATCACACTGTACTTCTGAAAGATGAGACAGGTTCAGAATGACTGTGATAACTTTCACTGCAGTTATGGAGAACATGTGTAACCTGCAGGGAAGGGCAGTTTTATGTATTAGCATGAAAACATTTTGATGTTCTAGTATATGAGAAGGAAGAAACTGCTCCTGGACTTTACTGACTGAGGACCATGGACATTTCATGGCCTACTCATTTTTATGATACTCTGCCATGGAACATACAGTTGGTCAAGAGGAAGTTTGAGGCCGATGATAGTGCTATGAGGACGGGCCAACAAACTTCTTTAGAGTCATCCTCTGGGGACCCTGAATACCTACACACATTTCATGGAAAACAGGACATTAGTTTTCGTGATTTCTTGCTCCAAATTAGCATTGATCAGACCAAAAGAGAGATTTTATATGGACATGAAATGCAAGGCTAGACTACAAAACTCCTTCCATACCCACAGGGGGCCCAAAAAGTCCAGGTTCACTGAATATCAACTGGTTATTCCATCAATCACATATTTATTAGTAAGCTTTCACAACTTAAATTCAAACTAAACCACAGTAGGGGGAGAGAAAAAAAAGAATCTAATTTGCTTACATTCTGAGTATTCCTAATTAATGTTGTGTTTATTGAAACTGCCTCAGACTAAACTAAAACAGTCAGAATATGAGAACCTGACAGGGAGTCATCAGCATGTTTTTGCCTGAGGGGTCTCTGACAGTTACTCTAGTCAACATCACGTCTATAAAACAGCATCAGATAAATCTCCATATGAAGTGCCACTAATTAAGGTTCCCATTCCATTTATTGCAGCAGAGACTTCACAGTGATGCAGCACAGCACCACCCTGACTCTGTGTGACCTGAATGGAATGGGACCTTAATTAGTATCAGTGATAACACCTGTGTTGTGAAAACGGTCTACTGCCTGAGGTGTACCGGAGGTGTGTGTGTGTGTCCCACCTCATCCCTCCATCCTTTCAGGCAGCTCAGGGAGTCCTCTCGTCTCAGAGTCTGCAGGACAGCGTCCACAGCCTCGGATCTCCTCCCGTACGAGTCCAGGCTGTGACACAGCGACACGGCGCCATCCCGTGGCGGGCTGAACACCTCCGGATAGCGCGTCAACAGCGAAGCTACGTGAGGAGGAATCCAGCCGACCTGCGCCCCGTTCACCTCAAACCTGCAGCAGCTGGCGCGACATGAGCCTGCGGGGACGAGTTGGCGGAGGTTACTCAAAGACGAGAGTGGATAAAGTCGAGCACAGGTTATACTTCAGCACTCTTACCCGGTAAATGAAAGTTGTTCATTCGTCGGAGCAGCTGGAGCACTCTGTCTGACCAGGCGCAGTTTGCCATTTTGAGTCTAAACTGTCTGTTTGTCAACAACAATAATATTCATACAGTGCGCGTGACGAGCAGCACGAGCTCTTTACACTGTCAAAAACCTGTCCACGGTGCGCATGCGCATCTTCTTCTTACTGCATTGGTGGACATTAGTGATGGGAAGTCCGGCTCTTTTTTAGTGAGCCGGATCATTTGGCTCAGCTCACCAAGAAGAGCCGGCTCTTTCGGCTCCCAAGTGGCTCTCTCATTTTAAATCAAATCAAATCAAATCAATGTTATTTGTATAGCCCAAAGTCACAAAGTACATTTGCCTCTGAGGGCTTTACAATCTGTACAGGGAGTGACACCCTCTGTCCTTAGACCCTCGGTTCGAGTGAGGAAAAACCTGCCCACAAAAAACTCTTAACAGGGAGAAAATGTGGAAGAACACATTGTCCAGTTATGGTTTGCTGTCAAGTAACGTCACGGCATACATGAAATACACAAGAGGAGCCGTGTTAACATTTAACACGATGCTGTCACTGCTGACTGAGCTAACGATAGCATCCAGCAGACTCTATACAGAGGCGGCTAAAGACAACAGGGGGGCCCCGGGCAGGAGTGTGTTTGGGCCCCTTTATAGTATTTCTTGAGCCCAGAGCTATGAAGTGTTGTGGAAATTTTCCTCTGCGCCTAAAATACGATTTACTTTTAAACATTCGCTGTGCTTGGGCCCTAAATATTAGTGATGTGTTGGTCACGAACGATCCGGTTCTAAGAGCCGGCTCTTTGAAGTGAACGACGGGAGCCGGCTCCTCGTTGGGAGCCGATTTAGGGAGCCGTTTTTTTTTTGTTTTTTTTTCCCTTCTGTGCCTTACTGTCTCCTCCCGCTGACACTCTCCCTCATGCCATACCTGTTCTCACACATCTTGACCAATCACGTTAGGCTTTCAATTAAAAAACTGGAGGAAAAACTTTTTTTTCTCCACTTTTTTTGTGTGAAAGCTGCACGTGATTGGTGAAAAGATGTATAGCAGCATCCAAGGCAGGGGTGACTGACACACACATACACACAACACGACAGGAGGGAGACGAGAGACATTATTTATTACATTATTGCATTATTTTGGGTGATAAATGAATTAAATAGTTAGTACGTTTTATTTATACAGCACATTTTTACACCACATGCACAAAGTGCTTTACAATGTCAAAAATAAAATATAATAACATTTAAAAATATAAAATAATAATAACAGCAATAATAATAAACTAATAATAATTAATTAATAAAATGTAAGGAGCCGTTTGGGAGCCGAAAGAGCCGGCTCCTTATAGTATGCAGAGCCAAAAGAACCGGCTCTCGAAAAAGAGCCGAAGTTCCCATCACTAGTGCTGATGTTCAGATGCAGCTCCCTTGCTTGAACAGTAGGTGGCGGTGTGCACCTTTAATGTTGGTTTATCATCCGCAGATAAACACAAAGAAGAACGGGTGACAGTTAAGTGTCTTCTGAAGATGAAGAGCAGATTAAATTTATTTATTTAATCATGTCCACAATCTTTAAGAGTTGGCCGGCTGAGCTGTGTTAGAGAAACAAAGCACGGCGGAAAGCTGCGGCCTCCTTTAAGCTGGCTAACCTGCTGGACGAGGTGATAAAGTATCTGGATGAGCAGCAGCCTGGCGGGCTAACACACACTAACTCTGTTTTCACCACAAGACGAGGCAGCAAACATCAACCAGCTCCAGCTGAGACACAAAGGTAAGATTTATCCAACAATCTAACTAACTAACTAACTAACTAACTAACTAACTAACTAACTAAGCCTCACGTCGCTTCGTTGAGTCTCAGCAAATTAGCAGTTCACACCAAACCCCATTCACATTTATCAAGAGTTTAAATTCACCTTCATGTTCAGCTGACATGTTTAAAGCCAGCACGGCTTTAACACACTGTCCAGTTATGGTTTGCTGTCAAGTAACGTGACGGCAAACATGAGATACACAAGAGGAGCCGTGTTAACATTTAACACGATGCTGACTGAGCTAACGTTAGCGTCCAGCAGACTCTATACAGAGGCGGCTAAAGACAACAGGGGGGCCCCGGGCAGGAGTGTGTTTGGGCCCCTTCATAGTATTTCTTGAGCCCAGAGCTATGAAGGGTTGTGGAAATTTCCCTCTGCTGCTGGTGAAGAATGAAATAGAGGTTTTTATTTTCTTTGCAAAGAAAAGGTCAGTCAAGATGAAGTAATGACCCCGAATATGGGGACACCTCGATGTTTATACCTGAGGGGCCATCAAGGCGGCCCCTTCTGTCTGTTTGCAAGTATTGGTGCAGGCCCCCCCACTGCTATGCTTTATAACTGAAGTATCCTGCAGGATCTTGTGTTCAGGTGCAAGGTTAAGTCTAGGCGTCACAATTTACAAAGACAAAAGGCGTTGGTGCCTTTTGTTGAGGAGGGGGGGAAGCTATGCATCACTATTTACAGAGACAAAAGGAGCTGGTGACACTATTTACAGAGACAAAAGGAGCTGGTGACCATATGAAGAAGGGGGAGGTTGTGCATCTCTTCATTAAAGACATTAAATTTACTATTACAGAAGTAAAATACTACTACTACTACTACTATATACACACACTACCAATGTTTTTTTCTTTATTTTCATGACTGTTTTACATTGCCGATTCTCACTGAAGGCGTCAAAGCTATGAATGAACACATATGGAATTATGTAGTAGGCTAAACAAAAAAAAGTGTAAAATTACTCAAAACATGTTTCTTCAAAATAGCCACCCTTTGCTTTGATCACTGCTTGGCACAGTCTTGGCATTATCGCGATGAGCTTCATGAGGTAGTCACCTGAAATGGTTTTCCAACAGTCTTGAAGGAGTTCCCAGAGATGTTGAGCACTTGTTGGCCCTTCTGCCTTCACTCTGCGGTCCATATCATCCCAAACCATCTTGATTGGGTTTAGGTCGGGTGACTGTGGAGGCCAGGTCATCTGGCGCAGCACTCCATCACTCTCCTTCTTGGTCAAATAGCCCTTACACAGCCTGGAGATGTGTTTGGGGTCATTGTCCAGTTGAAAAATAAATGATGGTCCAACTAACCGCAAACCTGATAGGATGACATGTCGCTGCAGGATGCTGTGGTAGCCATGCTGGTTCAGTGTGCCTTCAATTTTTAATAAATGTCCAACAGTGTCACCAGCAAAGCATCTCCACACCATCACGCCTCCTCCTCCATGCTTCACGGTGGGAACCATGCATGTAGAGAGCATCCGTTCACCTTTTCTGCGTCACACAAGAGCACGGCGGGTGGAACCAAAGATCTCAAATTTGGACTCATCAAACCAAAGCACAGATTTCCACTGGTCTAATGTCCATTCCTTGTGCTTCTTGGCCCAAACCAATCTCTTCTGCTTGTTGCATTTCCTTAGCAGTGGTTTCTTAGCAGCTATTTGACCATGAAGGCCTGATTCGCACAGTCTCCTTTGAACAGTTGATGTAGAGATGTGTCTGCTACTAGAACTCTGGGTGGCATTTATCTGGGCTCTAATCTGAGGTGCTGTTAACTTTTGACATCTGAGGCTGGTGACTCGGATGAACTTATCCTCAGCAGCAGAGGTGACTCTTGGTCTTCCTTTCCTGGGGCGGTCCTCATGTGAGCCAGTTTCGTCGTAGCGCTTGATGGTTTTTGCGACTGCACTTGGGGACACATTCAAAGTGTTTGCAATTTTGCGTACTGACTGGCCTTCAGTTCTTAAAGTAATGCTGGACTGTCGTTTCTCTTTACTCAGCTGATTGGTTCTTGCCATAATATGAATTCTAACAGTTGTCAAATAGAGCTGTCAGCTGTGTAGCAACCTGACTTCAGCACAACACATCTGATGGTCCCAACCCCATTAAGAAGGCAAGATATTCCACAGATATACCCTGACAAGGCACACCTGTGAAGTGAAAACCATTTTGGGGGACTACATCATAAATGAAAAATATAAATAATCAATAACAATGAGTTTGTCTCTCTGCTGTTAGCATCTGTCCTCCATGGCTTCGTCAGAGGTGAGCATGCAGGACATGAGCGAGGTCGTGATCGTCACCATACCAGAGACGTCAGGCGAGGACCTCCCGTCTGTGGTGGACGAGGATAAAGCAGTGCTGGTGACAGCTGAGCTGACCCCTCAGCCAGGGTGACACATCCAGTTTTTTCTTCAGGACGTTGTCCTGTTGTTCAGTCTGCTGAAATGAAACTTAAAATAACAGTTTGGGCTTTCCATGTTATTCCCAGGGAGAGCATCCTCACAGTCGCACCAGTGGAAGCAGAAGCTGAGGGCAGCAGGGCAGACTCACTGTTGAAAGAAGAGGCAGTCATTGGTAATGTGACCTGCGGCGATTCAAATAATATCACATCTTTTTTTTATTTAGTCGCACTACTAACTATTTCCAAGCTCAAGAATGAACTATCACTTTCTACAGTTCAAACCACATCTACATCTTCAGTTTTTATGATCAGATGTAAGAATTGCTTTATGATGTATGAGGGTGTCTTTCTCTTTGTCTCTGCAGTAAAGTTAACTGAGGAGGTGGACGTGGAGGCTGATGTTTTCTACCCAATCACCTGTGGAGATGCCAAAGCCACGCTGGTCTGGAAGAAGTTTGTCTGCCCTGGGATCAATGTGAAATGTGTCCAGGTGTGCATGCCATCATTTTTGAAACAACGTGTTGAAGGTGACGTAAATCATCAACAGCTTGTGACAGTTCAGTGTCTTTTCTCTCTGATCAGTTCAATGAGCAGCTCATCAGCCCGAAGGAGTTTGTATGTTTAGCGGGGAAATCCACTCTGAAGGACTGGAAGAGAGCCATCCGCCTCAACGGCACCATGCTCAGGTCTGCTTTCATCAAATACACAGTGAATGTTTCATCGCATACAAACCCACAGCCTCCTTTGAATACATGTTTTCAACAATATCTCAGTTTATTATAATGCAGGTTTCATAGAAAATCAGGGTTATCATCTGTTTGTTGTCCACGACTTCTATTGACTATGTATGGAAAGTGTCATGAGATAACTTTTGTTATGATTTGGAGCTATATAAATAAAATTTTACTTAAATTGATTAATAATATTTAGACATGTTCTCCAGACTCCATATCATTTTGCAGAAATGTTTTTTTCTGAATACAAATAATGGAGAGGTGGGTGGAATTTGTGAATTATTGTGTAATTCAAGTAATAATAGATCATTTACACCGTAATATACATTTTACTGCTCATACTTTTGTTCCAGTATGGATCATTTTACTTCTATTAAGGATTGCGTGTAAAGGCTCCAGGGATGTGCAGTCTAATTAAACTTTTATAATCACCGGCCAGATTTTCAAACCAGTGAAAATTTACACTACCAAAACAAACCAGAGTCTGGTCACTACATCCATTTAAGTATTTTTAATAATTTATGATTATTGTATTTGCGCCAAGACTACAGGAACGTAGACCGTAGACCGTAGACCCACGTGATTCACTTCACATTTCTGATTGATCCTCACCACTATGGATGCAAAGTTGAGACAACATTGACCCAAAATCAAAGCTCTGGTCAACATGCTGATGTAACATTAGTAGTTTTACAGACATCAAGCATTCAGTAAATCCAGTATTAAATATTTACTGAACAGATTCAACTGCCACAGTAATGGCAATTATGGAGTAATACTAAATGCTACATTGAATTGTAACAGTATAGTACTAATTTCTGTTAGACAGCAGCATCTATGTGCTGAGTTTAGTCTTGGGTTTATTGTGATCATGTCGATTCAGCTCATTAAAAATAAGCTCTGCACCATTTGTTTGTGTGTGATTTCTCTGGGGAGGTCCAGATTGATCGGCCGCTGATTGTTAGTCGATATTCAGTAAAACAAATATGTGATTGAAACATTAAGAGCTTTAATCCCACTCTGTGATTTACAATGATGTGATGGCTGCACATGGATTTCATTAAAAATCTAGCGTACTACTTCTTTATGTTCCTTATGATGTTGATGAAATGCAGGAAATGTGTCAGCACCAGACTGAGCTGGAGCATGTTAAAGCAGGCTCAGCAGGGAGGAGAATGGTCTTGGACCTGTGGGCAGACACAAACAGAACTGGACTAGTTTATAGATGATTTATTCTTTTTTTCCTATCTCTTCCTGTCGGTGGTTGATGTGCAGTTGACAGATATGCCTGAGGATGGCACTGTTCCATCAGACATGGTGGTGTGTGTTGATGTTGTGTGTCACGCCTCCTAAAGAACCTTTTTGTTTTTTATCTCACAGGAAGATCATGGACTCTGGTGAACTGGACTTCTACCAGCACACCAAGGTCTGCTCCAACACCTGCCGCAGCACCAAGATAGACCTGGTGGGAACCAAAGTGTCCATCAGCAGCGAACAGTCTGCTGAACTGGTCCCTGCCACCCCCTCATCAGCTGACTGTGAGTTCCACAGTCTCAACCATTGTACAAGTTCAGGCAACTCTCTGGCTGATCTGTGCCTTTTTAAATCAGGGTTACACTAATATGTCAGCTGAAATATGATGCAACATGTTTATAGTGCTGCCTCTGTGGTTTAGTAAGTTGTGTGTCTGTGTGTGTGTCGTAGTGAACGGAGCAGCAGCCTCCTTTCCAGAGGTGCCAGAGGAAACTTCAGAGTGGGTCACAGCCATCGGAGGTGATTGTCAACCTGCATACACACAAACAACGTCATGTGGGAGGAACTGCTAGAGTGGAGTGTTGTACTTATTTATTTATTTTTGTGTGTGTGTGTATCCAGAGGACTCTGTGACGTTCTGGCGTGCGGTGAAGGAGGCGGGGCTGCTGGACGAGGTGGTGGACGACTTTCAGAAAGAGATGCAGGAGGTGCTGAAGGGGCTGCAGGAGAGGGTGTGTGACCCACCACTACAGGTTAAAGGTTAGAGACACACACACACTCACAAACACACACACACAGACACACAGTCAAAACATGTAACATATAATTGTGTCCTATTATTAAAAATGATCTGTTTGTGATTTCAGATGCGGTTTTGCTGAACAATATTGTGCAGAACTTTGGGATGTTGGACTTGGTGAAGAAGGTTCTGGCCAGCCATAAGAGCCAGATGGACCGCTACAGAGAGCAGTACACTCGCAGCCTCGCTGGTCAGTATCAGAATCGTGTGTTTTGAGCCTTGAATCGTGTGTGTGTGTAGCTGTGTGCATGCTGACAATGTGTTGTTTCCTCCTGCAGCTCTGGAGCAGCAGTGTGATGAGCACAGGAAGCGAGCCAAAGAGCTGAAGAGCAAATCCCAGCACCTCAACAACGTCCTAATGACCCTCACCCCAGTGCCTGCTCCCCCAACACCCAAGCGGCCCCGGCTGACCCGAGCCGTCTCTGGCCCAGCCTCGGTCAACGCTGCTCCCACCCAGATCACCCTGCCTCTCAATCAGCTCACCAGCCTGCCTCTGGGCAAGGTGTTGACCGTGGCTGGAGGCCAAACTGGCACCAACCTGGGCGGGTACACACTGCTGACCTCCTCGCTCTCTGGGTCGGAGCTGGCACCCGATGCTTCTAACCTGACCGTGCTGTCCACGGCGGCGGGTCAGGAGGGCGCAGCCGGTGCTGCTGGCTCATCGGCCTTCGTTAAGGTGGTCGGCCCTCAGTTCCAGCTGGTGACGCTGCCGGCTGCGCTGCAGAGCTTGGCCACCACGCAAGGCACCACTCTCCAGCAACAGGTCGGCAGCATAAGCGTGGTGGACGCCACGGCAACAATTGCAGAGGATTCACAAGAGGAAGGCCATGCTGACGGTGAAGATGAAGGTCAGCCAGAGCAGGTTAAAGAGGACGATGGAGAGCAGCCTGCCGAGCAGCAGTGAGACAAAAGACAGCTGGACTGAATGTTCATCTCCTGTGAGGACTGAGGACTCGAGCACATTTCAAGTTTCACAGATCGTTTCATGCTTTGTGTTCAGTTAAAACACAAGCCTTCCTTTTGTAGATGTCATACAAAATGTATAGAGTGAGATCTGCGTGTGTGTGTGTCAGCAGTGATTTGACTGTAAATATGTTTTTGTAACTAATATATTTGATACAGCTGTTTGTGTAGAGATGTAGGGGGAAAGAAGTGTGGAGAATAAACGCTCAGTTTTCAAGAACACGTTGTGCATCATTGCATGTTCTAAATGTGTGTGACTGTCGTGTACCGACAAAGAAACAGCCTCTGTGAGGAGAAAAAGATTCTAAATTTAACAGAAACTGAAGGTCTCCTTACTGCAGCAGCTGTTCCCTGAACTGAGAGACGCCTCTTACTGGGACACAAAAAGGACACTAACATACACTATTATATATTTTCTCCTGAGAAAAATGACACTATCAATTCATTTGTACAAACACTCCCCTCTACTTTTCTTGTAGTGTTCATGTCAGTACTGAGCTAGGTGTGTGGTTCCCCTGTCCCTGATTGGCTCCAGCTGCTGAGGCGTGGCCATCCTCACCTTGAGTTTAGCAGGAAGTCAGGCTTCAAGGGAACTCTCTTGGTTTGATTTATTTCTTTGGTTTGATCAGCATCCACTCACTCTATTTATTTCTTCTTATTAATCTGAACTCCTGTTGATAAATAACTTTATTTTACCTCATACATCTTCAAACAGCTGCAGCTAACATTCAAAATAAGTCTGATTTATTTATTTATTTATTTTGCTGAATGTTTCCTGGTGTATGTGTCTATCAGAGCAGCTGCAGTGTTGCCCTCCCTTACTGGGTCAGGTGACCAAAATATGTGTGATTTTTAGTTTCTGCTTTGCTTCAATACATTCCAATTACCAAACAGATTTACAGATATTTAAAGGACTACATGTTACCTGGCGCACATTAAGCGGCTGTAACAATTGAAGTGAACCTGACAGGAGCAAACGGATCTTCACCCGGCGCGTCTGTTTTATGGCCACAAGATGGCGCAACAATCACAGACCTCATCTGTGAGTCAGGCTTAATTTTTTTATTTATTTTCCTTTTTTTTTTTTGCTTTCTTGTCTTGATCTCCTCCAAACTACCTGTCAGATCTCTTTTTGCACAGAAATGAGACAGAAAGTTTTACTTTGATGGATATATTTATGTATATATGATGATCGATGGATTTTCTTTGGCATAGTAAAGTCTTATTAAGCAGTGAAGGTCGACAGAATTCATTGAAAATGTTTACTTTTTTTTCTTATCAGATAAAATCCATTTTTTCAACTCGGCCAAATATTCGTTTCAAAAATTAAAATCTTTTTTTTTTGCTGCTTTATTCATTTTGCTGACAGTCTGGTAGCTCATACAAGCCTTCCTGTAATCATGTACACTTAGAATATGAACGAAATTAAGGATAAGTTAAATACATTTGAAGTTTCGTGTCGTGTCCGGTTGTTTTTCTATGTCGGGTTTAAGTGTGTGTGTGTATTCATATTTCATAACACACACACTGAGACTCTTCTGGATGGAGTTTGGCACCACGGAACGCGCGGAAGGCTGAAAATCAGTCGACTTCCTCTGAGCTTGTTTGAGCAACAATGACTGATGGTTTTTATTCGAGGTTTTATTAAACAAGCATCCTTTATTGAATGACAGACAACGATGCCAATAAACACAGAGATGAAAGTTGTTACACAGAAGTCAACCGAGTAGGCAATAAGCAAGATAGGCAGGCATGTTATACTTTTTTTTGTGGGGTTGGGGAGGATAAATTGTGGCATTTCGAGTGAACCCGCACAAGTTCTTTCGAGTTTTTCTTGCTGAGCAGATTCATCTATAGGCTCAGGTCATCGTAGGAGTAATGCGGCTCCTCCACTGAGCGCACAGAGATTTTGAAGTGGCGGCGCAGAAAGCCTCCGTACCGTTTGTCCCACTTCAGGTTGTTCAACTTTGGTCGGATCCTCCTCATGAAGCCTCCGTAGCGCTTCTGGAGCTCCTCGGGCTCCTGACTCTCTTCCTGCTCCATGGAACTAATCCTCTTTGACTTGGGGCCGAATTTGCGTAAAAAGCCGCCGTACCGTTTAACGTAACTATGGAGCATCTGATCCTCCGGAGCATCGTCAGCGTCCTCCGGAGCATCGTCTGCGTCCTCCGGCACGTCTACACCTCTCTCCTCCAGCCTCTTCAACAAGTCCTCGTATTTCTTGGGCAGAGCTCCTGCCTTCAGGATGTAATTGTCGCGCCACGGAGAGGTGAAGATTTTATTCTTGTTCTTGTCGATCCTCTTAATGAAGCCGCCGTAGCGTTTGACCAGGTCCGCCTGCTGGCTCTCCTCCTCCGCAGCAGCCTCATCCTGGCTGAAGTCCGCCAGACCCGGAGCCTCTCCGCAGCTCTTCAGCTGCTCCTCACACTCCGCACTGCACGACTGCGGGACACACACAGACAGAGAAGAGAGTGAAAACAACCATCATATCTGTGCGCAGGCATGTGGCGTCAACACAGCGAGGTGCGTGGTACTAGAACTTTAAACTTGTTTTGCTTGCTCAACACATTTTTATGGAGTTGGGAAACAATTTAGCAAACTAGACCTCAAACTGAACCCCGAGTTCCACCTGTAAAAGCTTTAAAATGCTAAAATCACTCAATCCAAATGGAACTTTTGCGTTTTTACGCAGCACACATTCTAGATGTGCCTCATCTAATCTATCCATTTACTCCATATACAGTCAGACATGTTTGGTATCTATAACTTCAGCATTTAGGGAATGAATATCTCTGAATATTATGAGCTAACAATAAAATAAAGTCACCCTGATTCCAATGGAACCCAATCTTTAAATTCCCTTCTCTCATAACGAGCTGTGTGTGACTGATCTGATCTTACCAGGCTGCTGAAGGCGACGTCGGAGTTGAGGATTTGCTGCGCGCATTTCTGACACTGTGAAGAGCAATCTGCGTGGATGGAGGGCGGCAAGCTCAGTATCAGCACCAGGACATACCACTCCATTCTTCACCAGATCCCTGACACACACACACACACAAACAAAAACAAAACATTATGCAGGATGAGATCAGACTGGATCAGAGTTTGTTTGAAGATTTTCAGAAATTCCTGAAATAACTTCACTTGTAGTGATAGAAATGAGTTATTTATTTAAATAATCTCTCTGTTGTAACACTTTACAACATAACATTTGACTGATCATGTAGAAGGAGCGCGGTGCGTAATGGTGCGTAAAGTGTTTCTTCCAGCGCCAAGCAGAGAAACCTGAAAATTTCAAAAGCACAATCGAGTAGAAAGTATTGAGTCAGTACCTCAGGAGTTGGACAGAAACTTCCAGCCGTGTTAAGACTCGCAAAAGCACATCTACCATCAAATGGAAACTCGCTGTTCCGCCCTCCAACACTAGTTTCTCCTGCGCGGACTCGTCGCTTTTCTTTTTATCGCCGGAGACTTGGCTGTGTCACCGCAGCGCATCAGAGCAGCTTCTATTGAGGGACCAATGGGAGGGGAATGTTCTGCGTAAATAATCCCACCGCCTCCCCGCTTCGGGAGTTTTTAACAACGCCCACACAGAGATGGTATAGGAGCAGCAGCGCAGTTCGTCCCATCAGCACATCATCATCATCATCGTCATCATTCCATCTCTAGGGGGGGATCTGGATCAAACCCTGGGCTGTAAATCACACTGACAACAATGAACAATGTGTTGCGTCTTTCTTAGTAAGAATGACAGAAAATAGAACCTGCAGGGAGACCGAGAAGTCAGACATGAACACCAAACAAGATCATGATGCATTACACTTAAGCCATGTGGGGGTTGGCTCATTTCAACCAAACCAGGACTGATTGTGACATCTCTGATATCTGGAGAGCTCAATAAAGTATTTTTTTTTGACACTCATCAGCACCTCTTATTCTCCATAAACTCTACAAAGCTCAATATTTACCTTCACCACACCAAACAGTTTCTCGAGGCAGTGTGCCAGATATTTGACATAAAAATGTTTTTTAGCTACATGAGCAGATGGATCCAGCTGTCAACACTTGTAGCTAGACGTGTTAGCAAACAGTTGCCTATTGACACATCCTTGAGAGAGAAATTCACAGTGTGCATACTTCACACCTTTGCTCACCTGATCACTGTTTACATGGGTGTGATTGTCAGATTGTCTGTTTTTTGTTGGGCACAGATTGGTGATCTGAAGGAATGATTGCACTGAAGAGGCTGTTCTCAGGCCACGGCCTTGAACCTTTGACTTTGCGCACAAAACAGTTTTAAAGAGTCATTGTTTGTAAAGATGGCATTTCATATTGATCCATGTCTTGCTCAGATGCTCGCCTAATGTTGTCTAATGGAAAAAAAATGAATAGGGCTCTTTCTTTTTCCTCAAGGTTAATGAAAGTGGGAGGTTTTCACCCAACAGTGACAATACAAACAGTATGTGTGTCATTTCTTTTTGCTGAGTGGAGTATATCTGTGCTCGCCCTCGATAGATAGATAGATAGATAGATAGATAGATAGATAGATAGATGGTAAGTGGTTTCTTTGTGTACAGAAACACTGGCAGTCAGTCAGAGTTCAGGGTGATACCCTAACCCCTATATTTTTTTCTCTGATGTGAAGGTCAGAATTCAGTCGGTAGGGCAGAAAAAGTAAAATTCCAGAGAGTTGAATAAAACATAGTCAAAACAGGCAACTATTCATTGTCTAGTCTTACTTTAAAAGACATGCAGGTTGTTTTCTGAAGAGGTTTATGCCTTCTCACCTTCACTTCTGTTTTCCCAAAGACAGTATAAAGAATGGACAGCCTAGATATGTGACGTCGCCCAGGTTTCTGAAGAGTCGCTTTGACACTCAGAATATGCAAATTTAAATAAGTGAAGCAAAGGAGTCTATAACAGCACCTACCTGTCAATCAATGCAGCCATGCTGTTACTTAGGCATACCTTTAAGCCTTAATGTAATTTAAACAGGTGAGTTAGGTGAGTAAAAAGTATTCACCCTCAGTACAGTTGTCATGAACAGGGATATTTGAGACCAAAACAGTTTTTTGTACCAGGCTGTAAACATGTTTATTTCTGCTGTGAACTTGGACATTTTAACATGGGGGCTTATGGAGGCCGACATATTCTGTAGCCAATCTCAAGTGGACATTCGAGGAACTGCAGTTTTCGCCACTTCTGTATGGCTTCACTTCACAGTCACAGAGATTGCATCTTGTGTTCTCTATCTCTGAGAGACTTGTGCACAGTCGCTCTGATGTCCAGGAATGATCCACGTCCCAAACGCTCACGACAAGCTGCTTCACTTTCATCTGATGTTTTCGTGAAGTTCAGTTTACACTGAAGTGTGTCATATCATGCCAGCAGTCCATCCTTTATTCAATTCAACATAATATCAGTGTCTTCGAAAAAACACAGGAATCTGTAACTATAATTTGAATTTGGATCATCAACAACAATTTACAGCTATTTTAGAGCTGGATACCAACATGCTGTCTGTCAAAGTACTACACACTACTACACAGGCAACAACAGTGAACTAATACATCGCAACTGCAAGGAGCAGAAGAGGTAGCGAGATGGAGCGAAAGATGTGACCTATGAACAGGTTATCAGGTTGTATTATATTTGATATCCTCTTAAACACCTCCATGTATTCCAGTGTGCTGCTGGTCCGTATCACAAGGAATCTAGATTATAAACAGAGGAAATCTTCATTCCCATCACAAATAACTACACTGTGGGTTTTTAACACGTGGTTTGTGAGTTACTGAACGTGCGCTGCAGCACCCTAACCCTAAAAATAATCAAACGATGTATCATTTTTAGGGAGTCAAATAAAAAAATCTAATATTTCTGAACACACATTAACAGGAACCCAGCATATTATGAGAAAATTCTATTTGTAAAAAAGTAGTAAGTAGAAATTACTTTACATTAATGATAGGCTATCCATGAATCCTTGTGCAAACATGTGAGCTTGTAGTATAGGTTGTTACATGTTACTGTAGATCCAGTTTATTATCCATTATCCTTGAACGCATACTGTGCAGCATACAGTATATCCCAGTAAGATCACACAATAGCACACAATTACTGATTTTTTTTCCATTTCGGGGGTGCTGCACACCCCTCAGCACTTCCTGCCTTCATGTTTGTTTACAAGATAAGCAGCAGCAAGGCCAGTAATGGTCTATGCTGTACAGTGGAAGGACCACACATGATTCGCCCTCATCCCATTTCAAAGTTGAAGCCATAACAAGATCACTGACAGACCAAGGTTACACTGTGGGTCTTTCTTACATTTGTTTTAGAGAAGGAATGAAGAGACCCGGGCATGCAGCTGAGGTTCAGTCCGTAAGTGCACAGCCTTTTCACTCTGCTATGAAACATGTCTTTTAATTTGAGATTGATATTTCCTATTCCAAAATAAGAAATGATGTCTTCATCTCTAATCTTTTCATTTTTCTGTTGACATTTGGTTCTATTTGTACAATTTATGTCATTTCAGATAGCAGTTCATTCTTCATTTGGAGATAAAAATGTATCTTCATACAGTAATTACCATGACGACTGTGTTCAGCGTTTCATTACTTACTACGCTCTGGCTGTGCTATGTGGTTCATAGAAGGTGCTGCTCTGCATTACCCAGGGGACTGACACCTTCGACAATTAACACGTAACACACAGAGCGCTCACGCAGTCCAACAAGAATGGTGGCAGGGCTTCAGAGCACTGATTTACATCATCCAGTCGGTCAGTCTGTCCAACACTGTGGTCCACAGCTGCACAGGTACCGACCAGGCAGCTGGTAATTAGCAGTTAAGTTGAAAGGAAGATTGTGGTTATCTCAAATACATCACAGTCAAGATTAAGCAAATACAGCACTTGACTGACAACTGACAACTTTGTGACTAAAGATTTTGCTTTTTATTTTTCCAATTGTGTTTCAAAATGCATATTTTGTGTGAAAGGGCCAACATGTCCTCCAAATTAAGCAACTGTTTCGTCTTCTAGAACGAGACGTAGAAGTGTATTTTGGTCAACACGATGACAATCTGTGTGCCAACATAACGATGATGTGACAGTGCTGTGGTTGGTTCCAGATGCCACTTAATTGGATACAACAATAACCATGTGTTTAAAGTAAGGGAATGATGGTTACTATGGTACCATGTTTTCATTAATTTATAATCACCTGGAAATAAGAATTGTTTGTTTTTTGTTACCTTAGAATGAGACATTTATATCAACAGATGTGTGCAGGTCCTCTCCCACAGCCATGTAGCCCAGACAAACTAAACACTGGCTCTATGTTGGCTCTTTTGCGTTTCTTGTGTGTTTCACAGTGCGACTCTCTTTAAAGAGCTGCCAATTCACAAAGAACTTGTCTGGTGAGATTTATTGTCTTGTGATGGTCAAAATCTTGCTTTTCAGAAGCTTTAAATCAGTTCTCGGGAAACTTGTATGTATCAATCATCACAATGTCATCCTTTACACTCAATTGTTTTGAATAGAAGTAATCAGTTTTTAGCCCATGGATAGATGATTTCTCCTCTGCATGGAGAAAAACTGATCCCAAACACATTAGATGCAGTGTCCTATACAGTATGAAATACAATTTTGAAACCTCCACAAGGTAACTTTCCCGGATCTGTATCTGGGAATTATAGGGTATAGAACATTGTTGTAACTATGGCATCATTTTTCACCTGCATTTGTGCAAAAAATTGTCTTTCTTTGCTATACAAAGATTGTTCACACATGGAAAATGTAGCTGTACTTTTTTTTTTTTTTTTTTACATGTCATCGTGACACAGAAGTTTCAGCTGAACAGTCCAGACTTTGTGCTAGGATAGACTGTACAGTTATGGTTTGCCTATAAGGAAGAATGATGAGTTAAAGAATGAGGGATATGCAGCATGTAAAACGTAACACAAGTCCTTGTGACTGAAATGATTTTTGAATATGTGAAGAATGCGTTTTAAGATGCATTATTTAAAGTTAAAGGTTCTGTTGTCATTACACAAAAGTTGTAGTCCCTTTATGCTGCACAAAATACTTTTAAATACTACTTTTATGTTGGATACAAAGGATGAAGCTACTCTGTAGCCTGATGATACAGCAGTGGATACATTTGTATTGCTTGTCGGACAACAGCAGATTGTCAGCAGGGTTACTGAGGTGGGTGTATGTCTTTTATACTTAGGGGTTTGCACAGACGCCTCACCGATATCACTCATCTCACTGCTATTTGTAATCTGGATAATGATGATGTCACCTGCAAACAACACAACAGATATCTCCATGTTCAGATGCAGTGCAGTGTGCACACAAGAGAGGCTCCAGTATTTGACACTAGAGTGGAGGAGGTGTGTATGAGCATCAATCTGAATGGTTTAATGGGGAAATCTTATAAGTAGTTGCAGAGTGTTGTACTACTCAAACCCAGAGTGTTCTGGCTCAATACTGAGCAGGAGTCAACAAACAACATTTTGTAGGCATTGTTGTTTCCAAGATGGGTGAAGACTGAGTGGAGGACAGTGGAGATGACATTCTCTGTGGATCTGTTGGTCCTGAATGAAAACTAGACTAGAGACTAGCTGGTGAAGATAGTGAAGGATTTAGATTTTTCCAGATATTTTTCTCTGAAGTTGGTAAAAACCAACCAGAAATAGAATGATAGTGAATATTGGACTTATGCTCATCAGGTGAAAACAAACATGGGCCTAAATGAAAGCTACTACTGCACAGGTTTTACATATTTAGCTGCACTATGGGTGGTAGCTCTGGTTCATGGTCAGTGTGGGTTTCATACACTGTCTGCAACAATTAATGTGTACATACTTCCTTTAGTGGTGCTCTTGTTCTTGTGGGAGTTGGCATTGAGCTCCGACAATGTGCTGGGTGCTGTTTAAAGCAAGCACACTGGGGGGGCTGCTGTTGAAAGCAGAAACAGCCGACCATGACGTTGCTTCTACAAGGAGCGGCACACAGCTGGCTTGGAAAGATGGCAGAAGAAGAGGAGAAGAGGCACCAACTGCAGTTATGTAAATGCAAGGATTTGTGGGCATGTGCTTGTGTTTGTGAAAGCCGGCACGACAAGCATGCAATGGGCAGAATGTAGAATAGCAAAGTCACTGTTTGGAGGGGGGTTGTATTTACATCTAACATGGCCATTTTATGTTTTTTTTCTGTCAGCAGTAGAGAGCTGAAAGGAAATGTGGAGAACAAGATTGGAAATAACACGTTGCAAATGTTCCCAACCAGACTCAAACTGTGGATGTTCCTGTTCATGGATATGCCTTAACCCTTATGCCACAAGACCATCCTGTTTGAATTTAAGCACAGACGATTTTCTACTGGAGAATTAATCCCCCCAACCCATGCACATTAGATATAAATTAAATTAACATTACCACATCACACAACACATGCAAGGATGAGGTTGCAGCTGTATATGATGTTGGCAGAAATGGGGATAGTCACAAGTGTCAGGTAATAATGGCTGTACTGTAAACCTTCATTAATATAATTAGATGTTAAGCAGTCAGCTAGTAGCTGCACAGCAGCAACATTGGATGACCGAATATTTCGGGGGGATTACGCAGCACAGTAAAATCTGGACTCCTACACCTGAATACGATAATGTGAATTCAAATATTATCATGGCAGCTGTAGCATGTACACAAAACATGAAATTGTCTTTGACAAATATATGTCAGCCAGAGCATTTGTAAATCACAGTGTATGAATGGACTGGAGTGTGATCTATCAACACTAATCTTCATACAGTGATTAAAATAACACTGACTCAGACTTGGTTTCACTGATAATAATTTAAATAATTTAATATAGAATTCAGAAGGTAGCAGTTTTAAGGTCAAAGACTAGAGACTCAAATGTACTGTAAAAAGCAATATGAATATAGAAAAGAGTGGAGTCACAGGGCTTGTAGGTGCTGACCATGTGATCAGGACATATTGTATCCACAGTGACAAAATGTGCTCTGCGTTTTCCTTTATTCACATTTAAATACGATGGAAAAGCTCTGTTGCACGTTATTCATCTCGTCCGTGTCTCCTGCCAAGGTCTCGAGCGTTAAGTGTTTGAGCATCACGTTATCTCGTTCTTAATGAGCTTTTGTCACTTTGCCAAAAGGTTTCTAAGCAACCTGGAGTGGGATTTCTCTTTGTGTCCCTCCTCTTTTCTTTCGTTAATGTCTTATCTGATGCTCAGATAAGACATTAACGAATGAAATACTGTGTAACAGTGATGGCTGCTGTACTGATTCATTGGCTTCTTCCTGTCTATATTGGCTTCTAATATTTACATAATGCTGTCCTCTATCACCCACCCATCATCACTGATTGTTGTTTAACTATATACTGTATTTTATTGCAGAATTGTCTATGCAAGTGCTCTTACAAGGTAACTGTATAGGTGTTCAGACTGACAGAGAAGTGGGTTTGTATTGCTAGATTAAACCTGCAGCTGCAAATATATGCTGTTTGGTCACTATTGATCCAAAGGTAATAAAATATGATCACTTGGTTGAAGCGATTGATAGAATTAGACACAGAGAAAATGTTTACTTGTAAAATTATTTTATTTATTGGCAAAGGGCAAAGATAAAGTGAAGAAAATGTGAATTTTCCTGAAGCAAACTGATAGAAATGGATACTTCACTTCACAGCCCTGGAGATTACCGCCTGGGAAGAACTTGGAAGAATTGGGTAAGTTGAAGATGAGTCTTTCATTTGTGGTTTATTTGATTCTTATTAACTCACCTGGGACCAAAATGTGCTTTAAAAATGTCATTATTGTTGTATTTACACTTGTATATATTTTTTTAAATATATTTTTACACTGAGGTATGAAGAACATTACCTGCAGCATTTGACTAATTGTGAGTAGGTCTCGGTGACTCAGGAGTCCTCTGGTTTCTAATTTCTCTCAGACTGAGGAGCTGCTTTTAGATCTGAATGTCTTTGTGACTCTCAGACCAAACACAGAGGAGAGAAATCCTTGACTTCACTGACATGATTCAGCCAGTTAGGAATTATTTTTGCCCCCCACTGACATGATTCAGCCAGTTAGGAATTATTTTTGCCCCCCGGTTGGCTGATTTATCCCAGTATACACTTAAATATTCATCTGGTCCGCTTTATCCGTTATCGGGTCGCGGGGGCAGCAGCTTCAGCAGGGAGGCCCAGACTTCCCTCTCCCCGGCCACTTCATCCAGCTCACCCAGGGGGACCCCAAGGCGTTCCCAGGCCAGCTGAGAGACATAGTCCCTACAGCGTGTCCTGGGTCTTCCCCGGGGCCGCCTCCCAGAAGGATGTGCCCAGAACATCTCACCAGGGAGGCGTCCAGGCCGAGCTTCTCACCGTATCTCTAAGGGAGAGCCCGGCCACCCCGCGAAGGGAGCTTATTTCGGCCACTTGTATTCGCGATCTCATTCTTTCGGTCACTACCCAAAGCTCGTGACCATAGGAACGTAGATCGACTGGTAAATCGAGAGCTTCACCTTTTGGCTCAGCTCCTTCTTCTCCCACTCCATCCTTCCCCCACTCGTGAACATGACCCTGAGATACTTGAACTCCTCCACTTGAGGCAGAATCTAATCCCCGATCCGGAGGCTGCACTCCACCCTTTTCTGGCTGAGAACCACGAGTGTGCGAGTGAGGAGAAGCCTGCGAACGGCTGGGTTGTGTGTAGCGTTTGTGGCTTGTGTGAATAAAGAACCCTGCTAAAGGGACATCAGTCTGTGTCTTTGTGCTGAAGAGAACCCATGGGGCAGTAGATCTGTCACATTTGGCGAACAACATACCTCAGCAAAAGCAAAGACAATGTCGGAACCACAGCAGGTCCAGCCAGTAATGACACTGGCCCAAATGCTGGTGGAAGTCGCGGCGAAGAGTCGGGACCAAGCAGAGGCAAGTCGGCAACTTGGCTGCACTTCACACGCAAACGGCGAGGCAGATGCGGCTGCTTGAGGCCCCCTGGGCGGGGGCAGCGTCACTGGCCCCATTGCTCTCTGGCGTGGCACTGCACAGGATGTCAGACACCGACCATCCCCAGTCTTACCTTGAGATGTTTGAGGCAACAGCGGCAGGTCGCTGGGGGCAGAGTGGGCCATGCGGTGCTACCCCTCCTGTCGGGGGATGCTCAAACAGCGGTGCTCGGCCTGCCTGCCTCCTCTCGGGGACAGTACAGACACATTAAAAGGGTTGTCCTCGACCGCTTAGGCTACTCAACCGAAGATCATAGCCACAGGTTTCTGCCTTTCTGCACCATCGGTGTGCCAATACATATTAATGGTTAGTTCTTAAAACTGATGAGCAGTTGACACCTTGCATGGCAGCCATTGCCATCAGCCTATGAATGTGTGTGAATGGGTGAATGAGAGCAAAATATTTCAGGTTACTGATGACAACTTAAAATCAATTTTTTTTTCTTCACTTGTAATTTCATTTAAGGTAGAAAAAACTGTGAAACGTCTCATGACAGTAACTTAGATAACATTTACTGTTTCGTCCTATTCTTAGTCATAGTGGTTAAAGTTCATTGACAGTGTAATGAATTTGTTTTTCTTGTGACGCACACAGTGTAATCAGAAGACAAATATCCAGATAACACAATGTCTAATGCTGGATTAAGAATACTGTGATATCTGTATCTGTTAACATTGTCACCGTGTCAGATTAGGCGATCATAGACTCATGACTTCTTGCTGTAGACAGACAGACTACATGTCTTTCACAGTGTGTGTCATGTTACCGAGACAACAGTGGCGTCCGAAGTAGCGTGTTTCATACCGGGTGTCATTTGTTTGGAAAAAAGGCATCAACCACATTATTCCTCTTTGCTTTGCTACATTTACAACTGCACCAATGAGCACGTGGAAAAATTCTAACATGCTAGCCTTTCTGTCGGGAAGTTGTGATTCATCCCAGGTGACAATCAATTGTCATGCCCAACACACTCTCGTACAGTACCATGATGGCCTACGTCTGTTAGGTTGAACTATCATCGGGCTGATAAGAGCTTATCAGAGAAAACAGAAATCGCACAATCACAGTCAGATCATGCAAACATCTGCATCACACACAAATACTGTGTCTACACCCAAACACACGCAAGACCCCTAAAAACAATATTAATAATCATCAGTCAGAAGAAATCTGCAGGGATCGAGGACATTTCTCCTTAAGAGCGATCATCAGATCAGCCAGCATTAATCTCATTTAAGTCACATAGCATGCAAACTATCTGCGCCTATGGGGTAGTTTATTTATTTATATTTTATTAGAATCCATGTTTCCATGGCTAGTAGACTGAGGAAATAGCCAACTGTAATTATGCACAAAGGGATCATTGACTCTCAGACAGGCTATACTTATGGCCACAGTATATACTGTGTTATTATAAGAGAATAAAACTTTGCCTCTTGATACATTATTTCGGAATGGCAATGATAGATTGATGAAGACATAGAGAGAAGAGATATGAGATTATGAGGAAGGATTGAGAATAACTGCAGAAGAAAAAATGGAATGGGATAATATATTTTGTGTGTGTGTGTGTGTGAAAGTAGAGTCAAGCAGAGGGAATTCATTTAATATTAACACTAAAATTGTCAGAGACACTACAAGCACAAATATTTCATGCACTGGCCAATGTTGTGATTTTGGGATATTTTGCTTCCATAAAACACCCCCAGTTGGAAATAGACAATATTATTATATATTATCACCCAAATGTTACTTCTCATTCGGGTGTTTACATTGATATCTAGACAGAAATATCCACTTCAGTAGCACCAAACTTCCTTCCAGTTCGATTCCTGTCTGTATTCTGAAGATTATCACAGGGGGCTATGATCATAGATCATTCAGAGAATGAGTTATAGAAGATTTTATACCGAAAAACATGACAAGATGACGATGATTTTTTTTGGCTGTTGACAGTAATTTTTGATTGATGGTGTGATAAAAAGAGATATCCAAAAGTCCCTCTGTAAAAATCATTGTCTCTCATATATCAACACAATGAAACAAGAATTCTGAACCCGGCTTCATCCAGAGTTCACATTTCTGACCTGTAAATTAGTGTATTTGTTAATGAGATGGTCAGTGTTGGTCCATTTTGCTTCTGCAAAAATCACTTTCCTTTAGACTAGTCGAAAGAAAACAACCAAAAACAACTAAGAAAACTTGTAATACAAAAAGCAGTTGTGTCAATGTAAGTAAGTATTGTCTACATTGTTTCCTTTTCACCTGTAGTACAAATGAGATATTTTAACCATTTCCATTAGTCATCCGTCTGCACTGTATCTGAAACAGGTTCTTATCAGCTTCTCTGAGTTTCAGTAACAGTGACGATGAGAATCTCTGAGCATCAGCCACCTGAAACAGCAGCTTCCGGTCCAGCAAACCAAATAAGACACTGATGTTTGTGCTTACCTCCTGAAGGACAAGATCGTGTTTGTTTCTGCTGTTTTTTCAATAAATGATTAATCCACTCCTTAGGCTTCACACACACACACACACACACTCCTGACACACACACTGGGGTTTGACCGATTACAGTGTGCCGATATTTTTCTGATGTTTTATCATTTAAACTTACCCAATTCTACACGAAGAGCAGCTGAAATGAAACAGAGCACATTTAGCGCATCATTGGCAGAGTGAGGCATACATGTATATAATGTACACTGCTGTTTTTATTTATTCAAAGGAGTGCATGTTTGAGTTTTCATTCTCTTCCACCTCGGACAATCCTACATTTTGTTGAATTTCCAGCGTTTGGCTCTATGTGCACATAAAAACAGGTGCACATAATAACACACCTACTGATACTGACTCTTATCCTGCAGCATGGACACCACACGTTACATTAATGCAAAGTCTCTGCACATTGCACATCTTCTTTATAGTTTACATTGTGGATTTTTGCTTCATTCATTATTTTTAAATAAAATAAATAATTTTTTTATTGTAACATTTTTTCTATTTTCTATTTCTGATTCTTGACTTTGCAGTGGGTTTCTTATTTTCCTGTGTCCTTTCTGTGTTTACTGTTCCTTGAATGTTACAACCAACAAAACCAGAGTGACATGTAGCCAAGCCTTTTCTAATACTGCATGATGCTGACTATCAGTCACCCGAAATCACCTGTTCAACAGTCCTGATATGATTGACCAGATGAACAATTGAAGAATGATGTTTTCTTTCTGTTGGCCTTGAGGAACAGTGAAAACTCTTTTCTCTCTTCATTTCTCCTGCTGCAATACAACTGCAACAATTTTGAGTTTAGTTACACTGGTTTATACTGTGTTTATTACATTTTATATATAACATGACAAAACTATGAATATGTGGTCTGAATATGGTGGTTAATTTTTTTTTTCTGAATTCTGCTGTCTCTGGTTTATTATTAAAAACTAAAGGGGAGTTCACAAGTACGCTTAGTAGCTACTTCTCAGAATCATGAAGTAATGAGGGATTACTAAGTGACTAATTACTCAAAAGTATCGTGAAGAAAGTGGTAAATGTCATCAAAGATTAATAAATTAATCATTATCTGATGATTCATTCATCTCTGAGTCTTTTCTCTCATCATCTTCTATGTATTTTGGATTCTGAGTTATTCAGGAACTTTTTATTATCAGCTTGTCCCTGATTTATTCTTTATTCACATGTGTGAGTGCTGTACTGTAGAATTACAGCTTTGAAGTTTGAAGTTAAACTTTTAGCCTTTTAAATTCACACCATGGACGTCTCTCTACCTGTACCTCATTCTCTGATCAGCCATTTATAGAGATACTGGCCTCATTCATCCTCTTTCTTTTTTCCAGATCTGGATTCACCCAGGTTTGGCCATGCTGTCTGTTTGTTGGCTGCCTGTCTTGCCTCTGTAGATTTGTTTGCCTGTTTGGACTGTTTTCCTGGTGTTGACCTGTACCTGCCTCATGGTTCTGTAATCCTCTTAACCAATTTTAGAAATCATTGAACTGATCCTGTCTGCTTGTCTTTGTCTACGTCTTTTGAATGTATTCATCGGCTGTGCCACATATAGACTACATTCAACTGTAGGTCTCATTAAGGGGGAAAGACAGAAATAACTTCAACATCCCAATGGCACCTTCTATTCAAGACTGTTTTTAACAGACACAGACAAACAGCAAAAAAACACCCAAATATCCGAGTCCTAGTGGTCAGCAGCTCTTACTGAGCCTCTCAGTGCTGGCCTGGTATATTTGGAACCTCCTTCCTGATCACAGTAAGAAGGAGGACAGGACATTATCCGGTTTGGATCCTTAGTGATTCTCCTGGTGTGAATATCCTTTAGTGCTTCTTGTATTGTCCTCCAGGAGTCCACTATCATCTCCTTAGCCTTGCTGACATTCAAGAGGAGGTCAATGTCCTATTAAAAGCGAGTAAAGTTCACTATTTGCTTTAGATTTTCTTAGTTTTTAGTGATCGGGCCCACCATAGCTGTGTCACTAGCAAACTGTTTACAGCAGAGGACTCAACACACAACATGCTCTGAGGTTGAGGATGAGGGTGGAAGGCATGTGTCCACCCAACCTGGGATCAACGCCTCAAGGGCATGTGGATCCCAGGTTGGGTGGACACAGGGCCTGCAGGGAACTATAGTGTTAAATGCCGAACACTAGTCAATGAACAGCAATCTCATATAGGTCTTTTTGTTGGGATAGGGTGACGTGGAGGAAGTGTTCTGTGACATCTTCTGTTGATTGATTAGGACAAATAGAACAGTGTAGTGGGTCCAGTGTGCTCGGTAGTGTAATCCTTGAACAGCTGCTCAAAGCAATTTGTTATTAAAAAATTGGTTATTCATTTTATTTGGCTAATTCAATGGTCTCCCTCAGAAGAAAGAGTAAGAGCGGCGACAGACTAATTTAATGAGCTGGAAGCAACACGTAGAGGAAAAACAGCAAGCAGAGCCAGGATATTTCTAGCAGCTCTGGCTCTCAGGGCGATGAAGACATAGCGAGGACAGGCAGAGACAGTAGAGGCTCAAACAATAGATGGTGACTGTTGGAACAGAGGACAGTCGAAGATGGTGAGTTTTTTCTGCCAACATTAATGAAATATGTTGTACAGAAGATAAAAAGTGTTTAAAGTTCTGGATTTGCTTTGATTACTCATCATGAAGCAAAGTGGTACTTCTGTGGTTAGTAACATAGAACTAATAGAGGCAGAGCGGGTCGTCCACTAATCAGATGGTCGGCGGTTCGTTTCCCGGTTTGATCCCTTCCAGTCTGCATGTCAAATTGTCCTTGGACAAGATACTGAACCCCAAATTGCTCTCGAAGGCTGTGCCATCAGTGTGTGAATGTGTATAAATAGTTAGCTCCTCAAACTGATGAGCAGTTGGCACCTTGCATGGTAGCCAGTGCCATCAGTGTATGAATGTGTGTGAATGGGTAAATGAGAAACATACTGTAAAAGAGCTTTGAGTGGTCAGAAGACTAGAAAGGCGCTATATGAGTACAGTCCATTTACCATTTAATGTAACACATTACTCTACACTTTTTATTGTAAAGTAACTTTCAGATGAAATTCATTTGTAACATGTAATGTATTATATTTTGAAAGTAACTTGCCGAATACCGTTGAGTTCCTGTCCACTGATTGGGTCTGGTCCTGCTGCCTTCCTGGTGTTCACACAGTTCAGAAGTCTTCTGACATCATGCTCAGAAAACATGATAAATGTGAAAGGTGCCTCCACACGTCCATTAACCTCTTCTTAAGATACTTTTGCATGTTGACTGCTGATTGCCTCAAAGTGAGCACGAAATTTTTAGCACTTAACTGGGAGGGGAGGTAATCTGTCCCAGTTCTTAGACGTTAGACGAAGCCTTCATATTTCCTGTGATGATGACTGATGTAGAAAGTGCGCTTTGTGTTTTATTGACAATAACTACACATCAGGTGAGCCGGAACAGGATAGCATTTTAATATTACCACCTTTTTTTTAGTCCCCTTCTTCTTCTTTCAGATTAATACAGAGAAAAAGAGTCACATGATTAAATGTCGCTGCCTGGTATTTAGCAAGGTTTTGATGTAGTAGGAGATTACAGACATTATTGTCCAATGGCTGCACATTGGTGAGCGGGATGCTTGGCAGAGAAGATCCATGTGATCCATGATGAAACCTGTGTGTTTAACACCTGCACATTTATCTCCTTTCATTTCTGGATTAATTGGCAACCTCTGTGCCTGTGAAATGAAACCAATGTAGAAGTATTAAAAACTGCAGTTAATCAAATGGCCACTTGATGCTGGCTACCTAACAAGACTCCATATTAAAATGTCCGACTGCAGAAATAAAGATGTTCACAGCCTAGCACGAGCTGGTTGCCCTTACAGATGGCTTGTTTGAGCACCAATACGGCTTCATTAAGCCTGCCTTAGGTCCACCAACGCTGCTGATTTTTAGCTAGGAAGCAACAGGCGCAGGACTGCCAAAACGGTGAAGACCAGAACCAGCACACTCTGTACGGAGACTACATCCATGTTTTATACTATCTATGGTTCAGATGGCTGTAGCGATGGTCTTGCATTTGTGTTTAGGATTGTAGCTGGTGTTCATCCTGATGATTACATCTTAAAACCATGAACAGCCACTGTTGGCCAATCATTGCTGCTTCAGTAATATCCTGAAATCTCACCACGTCACTGATCAACAAACTGAGAACCTGACTCGGAAGTAAAAATGCACTTCATAAACATAACATTGGTCATATATTGGTCAAAGTATCGTTCTAACTCTCACACACGCCCCCACACACACACACACACATGATCCTCAGTGATGTGTTTAGCCTTGGGTTTCATAAACGCTCCCCCTTCTTCTGTTTGAGCAGCCTTGTTTGCATTTACATTCCCCAGTAACCTGGAGACACCTGCATCTCACACAGAGCACAAGCTTACAACTCCCACATGCTGGTGGACATGCACGCACACACACCTAGACACACACACACACACTCCACATTATAAAGCCTGGTGTTATCTTATGTGTCATGATTTACAGCACAATTACAGATACACTGATAGTAACCTTGTATTGTTTGTCTTGTGCTCAATAGCCATGAAATAATGAACGCCCTCATTGTTTTTCCATTTCCTCGCTCTCATTCAACGATGCGCTCCTGGATGTCTAGAAATCACATCGTGACAGAATGGCTGACAAAGTGCTTGATAGGTGAGCTGTGACCTCTCCTAAGGCTTTTCCATACATCATCATTACCATAATCATCATCGTCATCACACAGACTCTAACACAGCTCCTCTTCATCCCCCCACCTACTGACTCCTCGGTGACGCCTTACACCTCCACCAATGAAAAAGATCTGTTATGAGACAAAAGTGAGGTGAGCGACAACAACACCGCCAACCTGAGCTCTACACCGTATCTGGTGTGAAGGTAACCATAGCAGCCGTTAAGAAAAGCTGCCATCACCACCATAAATAAACCTTCTTTATGGGTGGAGGATCACTTTTTCACATTTTCACCTCACTGAGTAGAGACAAAGTGAATCACAAGGCGGCGGTGATGCTGATAGGCTGCGGGAAATTGCATAATATTTTAATAAAAGTGCATGTAACTTTCTCATTGACGTCATTATCCCTTTGTCCTCAGCTAATGACAACATAAAAGGAGAGTTTCTGTAGCTGTCCGACACGATACTGGGAGAGGGTGAGCGTGCAAATGGTGAAAAAACTTCAGCTAAGTTGTGCAGAGCTTGAAAAGCAGGCCGTTCGGATGTCTGAATCAAAGGCTTTGAATCAAGGCAGCCTTGAAAGGAACTGAATGGACATGCTCTCCAGCAAAACAAAACAAAAGTGTGTGAAAAGGAAGCCTTGACAATAATTAAAATGATGTTGGCGGTAGCGGATGGTGACAGACTTCTTGTGCAATATTACTGATACGCTGCTATCAGAAATGAAATGAAAATGAAAAGTTGAAACTGCATTGAAAATATGCATTATTAAAGGTACTATGCTGACCTTAGAAATACATTTGAAATGAGTGTGACCCAAAGAATAAAGATTACTTGTAAACCTGCAGAAAGGAAAAATTAAACTTTACCAAACGTTTAATTCTTGTCTTCTAGCTTTGATTTGATGGAAACAGGATGTAGATTTTTTTTTAAACGTTGATTTTTCATATGTGCTGAAATGAACTGAAGCTCATGACAGCTTGATAGGCGTTAATAGATATTTAACAATCTGTAACATGTTGTAGGTGGGTAGTAAGGTGAAGGATATGAATATGAAAGATGAAAAGAAACTCCAATTTATACACACATTTATGTCACATCAACGTCCACCCACCGCAATCCAGCAACAAGAACCAAAACAAAAAGAAATATTGAATGCGAAAAACAGAAATAAAATCTAGTGGCATGTCTTTTGTTAAGTGGATTAAAAAAGGCTTTCACGGCACACATGTAAAAAGTTAAAATACATATAAAAGTCCTGAATATTTTTTAACTTCAAACTGATTGAATTCTCTGGATTTGAAGACGCACAGACACGCATGCCGACCAAGAGATATTCTCTGAGTTTCTTTTGAGTTTAAGGTCATTTTACAACAGTGCTGTGAATGTGAGCTTCCTGAATCAGGATGAAACGTAGGATGAAGACATAACACATGCTTTAGAATTGTACAGTAGTGCAGCTTCAGTGTGAAGAACTAAGAGGAGCTTGTACAATCAGGATCCTGAATAGGGACCCTGCCTTAAAGTTGGGCTCGGACTGCAATGCATCATGCACATAAGGAGGACATCATTAAGATTCTAGATACAGTCTGTATTTATGGAAACAGCCACAAAATGTCACATCCATCTAAAAGAGGAAAAAACTATGCATTGACTGCTGAGTATGGAGTCATGTTGCTTTCCCAGTGTTACTTGGCTGTCACTAACCTCCCTCTCACCTCAGTGTGTTCCTGTCATCTACCGTCACCTGACTCTGCACATGCCCCTCATTCCCTCAGTAGTCACACATTACACAGTACGTTCCAGCCCCCTTTCCCCCAGTCCTCTTTTTTGTTTTTTACCTGCCTGCCTGGTGTGTTGATGTGATGCTGTTTGGTTTGTTTGCCCTCTCCGTCACTGTCTGCCTGTCGCTGATCTCTGCTCTGTCACCCAAAATGATGGCCGGCACACTCAGGTGTCATGGTGAGAATCTGCCCGCTGCATTTGGATTTAGTGAGATGGATGCACTGAACCCTCCGAGGGTGCATTATGGAACAACATTTGAATCAAAGAAATGACAGGGGACACGCACACGCCTCGCTTGCTGAGTTGTTGGATTCGTCTGACAAGGATGTCTTTGCTAAAGCGTTGGGTAAAGCACCTGTCTACAGCAGTAAACAGAAGATTAAGCTCTCTGTACATCAGAACAGCCTGTCACTGCTGTTATTAATCATGTCACTTGCATTGTTTTATTTTATTTAATTATTCCATAAAATATAATTTTAATAAACTAACTGTACAGTTGCTTCAGATAATTTCAGTCACTGTGTCTGCGCTTTCTTTGTTACATTGTTACAAGATTTTCGTACCTGTGGTAGATCAATAAAAAACTGTCAATAGTAAAAATATGTATATAAAATGCACCACTTCTGTTCGCAGATATGTTATTTTAATGTTTGTGCTACAACAGCCCAGACATATACAGTTGTCACTGTGGAAGCCTATGAGACATGAGAATGGCCATGCAGTCGCACAGCTCACATCAGACTTAATGTGTCATTAATGTGAGATGCAGGAGACAGGTGAGAGAAATTAATGAAGGATGGAAAGAAAGATAATGTTGCATGTTACAAAAATGATCATTATCATATCGCATCGAAAAAGTGAGTCGAGACAGACACACCAGTTCTTTTTTTTCTTTTTTTTTGGTTCATTTGAAGCTTTTAAGCCAGTTCAGCACAGATAAATAAAATATATAGAAAATAAAATAGTCCAAACTTTATTGTTTGCTTTTTAGGACCTCATATTAAAAATAAACACAAAATAAACACAAAAAATCAAAATATGTCTACATGTCTTCAGTGGTCTCCATTCATGATTTTTCTTTTTAATCCATAAGTGAATGATGGCAGATTAATATTGTGACCACAGAAGACTTTATGAAGATAAACGTGTTCAAAACGTCGGCAAATGACGCTGATGCCGTTCAGACCTATAAAGACAATTCACTGTCTAATACTTCTCCAGCACAATGGTTGACACGCGATGGTAATCGCTTTTCGGAATCCACCTCTCGTGCTTATCCTGCTCTGTGTTTGAGGAAGATAACAGCGACTTTCCACTGTTGTGAGATCTACTAATAAATGATGCATCAGACAGTCACCTGCTTGACTTCCCACGTTTCCTTTGTGTGGCTTTGACGCAGCGTGTCATTCAGACTTCCTGCAAGGCACCTAAAAGCATTTTGCCATTTCCTCTCCTGCAACACGGACTCGTTTTCCCTGCACTCTCAATCCCGACAAGATCACACAGAAATCCCTGCCGGATGCTGAGCGGCAGGACGCCACTTCAGCTGCATGCTATGATGGTTATTTCTGTGTGTGACCGAACATGACAAAGGTCACAGTCAAACACACTCTATGTCGTTACAGTGAAACAAATTGTTGTTGTTGATGGAGTCGCTGCTCTCAAACTCCACAGTGAGGGTTCCTCTAACATTCTCAGGTAACACATCACCTTTGACTTCTTACATGCTTTATTTCTTTCCTACATTACCATTCTTTATTGCTTTCATAGCATAACAGACCTAAGGCCATATAAAACAATGTACAAAAATATAAGCACATAGATGCCTGATCAGCCAGCCACTAATTTATACAGAATAAGTACCTGTTCAAAGGAAAAGGAATAAAAACTACAGAACAAAAGACCCAAACAAGAAATATAACTTGACAGTTGTGGAGGAGGAAAACAATAAAACAACAATAATATAAAACAAGTATTTCTGACTCATACATGACTGTTAAGAGTCAATATTCTTGTGAATATAAAAAGAGTATAGTGTTTTGGACTGAAAATCTCTAAAACCACCCCAGATCTTTTTAAATTCTGCAGAATTCTGTACTGTCTATCCGTCACAAATCAGACATTTTCTTTAAAGAAATAATAATTTAACATTTTGGGAAACATATTTGCTTTTCTTATAAAAGGTTAATAGCTACATTTATACAGTGTGGCCTTTTACACACACCTTTGATCTGAACCTGGAATGAACTATTCTAATCCAACAATTCATGATTCCAAATCAAAATGATCAGCTCACCTGTAGATCTTTGTTCTCCAGGATCAGGAGCTTCATTTCCTCCATTTTTCTGTTTTCATTTTGGAGCTCTTGAACTTTCTCAAAGCTCTCCTCCTTTGCAGCTAGCTCACACTTCAACTGATCTTCCAGTGCTGTGAGTTTCATCTTCCACTCTGCCTCACTCTGGCACTTGGCTGAAGTATGCAAATTGTCAGTTTCAAGAGCTTTCTTCTGACATTCATTTCATGATCAGGTCGTCCTTCTCCAGGATGACCTGGTGCAGCTTGTTGTCATTGTCCTCTTGAGGAGTTCTGGACTCTCCTCTTTTCTGAGAAACCACTGATTTTCCCAGTCAGCATTCAAGGCCTTCAAAGTTTTGTCAGCATTGACTCCCTGATCTCAGCCATCTGGTTCTTCTTTTCCTCCCATGATGCATTGACCTGTTTCAGCTCCTTGGCCTAGTAGTGTTACATCCTCGGTCAAGTTGTGCTGCTCATGCAGAGATACCTTAAGGAGGAAGACCTTCTCCTCACTCACCTTGACTCTTGTCTCCAAGTTGCATGGAGCCCAGCTCTTTGTTTAGAGCCTCCTGGTCCTGCATGTTTTCAGCAGGGCTGTCCTGGTTTGGACCACATTTGTCTATTTTCAGGCCTTGATAAGTGACTGCAATACACAAATGTAGATGTAGCAGGTAAAAATACAGTCTCATCTTAACTTTGAATAGACTCTAAATGTGGTTGTCAGACTGTCAACCAGACATCAGCTTTTCTTTTTTTATATATATATAACGTCATCACATCTGTCCATAGTACGTACTCTCACTCTGCTGCAGTCTGCATCACACTTTTTAAATAAATTATGTTTTTTTTTATGTCTGGTTTTGAAGTGTGTTTTTTGTTGCTGATGCATGGAATTGTGGGACAACATTGTTTCCTTTCCTTTCCTTTTTTTTTATAAAGGATGATCCTGTCTAAGCTAAAGGAGATAATAAAGGAAGCATTGGAGCACCTTGATGCAGCGAGGATAGACGGACGTGCCTCAGAGATCTCCCGACAATACCTAGTTAAAATTATTCTTTGACTGACTTATACCATCCAAACTAAAATGCATGAATACCAGATCCAAAGGGAAGGTAAACTACCTGGCTGGTCCTGCACTTATGATGGATGTGAAAGATGCTAAAACTAGCTCTAGCCATCCACATATTAGCATCCGACATGACGAGCATGGCAAAGACGGAAGGAACCCAGGTAAGAGCTCAACTCACATTCTCAGAGAGAATGGCTAGGAAACCAAAAACTCGCTACCCAACTTGATTCCAAGCTGATGGAGATTTATAATGTCTGGATAAAACAATGAACGGCCTGGTCATGAGAGTTACGCAGGCCTAAACTGCATCTGCGATGTGAAAGATACGCTAGTGCGTCTGGAAAAAGTTGATCAAATTACAGCAAGCGTAACAACATCTGAATCATAAATGTACCAGAGGGTTGTGAAGGCACGAACCCAGTTAAGTTTTTCACTTTTCTTTTATGTCTTCTTGTTTCGTCTATTATCAATGTGATACCTGGCGCAATATTTGAATACCTCAACTCAAATATCTAATCAAGTATCACCATAAAGTAACAACGTGGCTGAAATTCATATAATTTAATGTAAATGGGTTGAATGGACCAGTTAAAAGGAAATGAGTATATGATTGTTTGAAAAAGTTTGAAAACTGAGATAGCATTTATACAGGAAAGCCATCTTACTAAAAACGAACATCAAAAGTTAAAGAGGGAAAGGGTAGGGCAAGTATATGCATCTTCATTTACCTGAAAAGCAAGAGGAGCTGTAATATTATTACATAAGAATCTACCTTTCTCTATGGAAAAATATATTTCTGATCTAGCTGGGCATATGTATCGATTCGAGGCAATATGTACTCTGAAACTTGGACACTCACACACACTAAATGTATACACCCCAAATTATGACGATCACTCACACTTTATTCAATAATTATTTCTTAAAGTGTCTGAATGCTTTGGGAATATATTGATAGGAGGAGATTTCAACTTTTGCCTTGACCCAGGTCTGGATAGGTCCCCAAACACAGTGACAAGGACTAAAGCAGTCAGATCCACATTGGCCTTTATGAGAGACCTTAGTGATGCCTGGAGACACCTTCACCCCACAACTAGGGATTACTCCTGCCCACATTCATTCCGACATAACTCCCATACAAGGATAGATTTTTTCTTCTTATATTTAACCAGTTAACCCATAGAGTCCTAGAATCAGAATATCTAACTAGGATTATCTCAGACCACTCTCCACTGACACTTAGTACAAGGACCATATAGATGGCAACTGAACCCAACTCTGCTCAAGAAACACGATTTTTGTAAATTCATTAAGGACTTAAATTAAGTTATTTTGTGAAACAAACTGCACCTTTACCTCCAACGGCTTTGTAATATAGGACACAATGTAAGCCTACTTGAGAGGACAGATCATGTCTTACACCAATGGCTTAAAGAAAAAAACACATGGCTGAAATTAATGAGTAGGAGAAGGAAATCTCACGTTTAGAGAAAGAACATCAAATGTCACGCTCCAGAGAAATATATCGATCGTTAGTAAACAAAAGGCTTAAATACAATCCATTGAACACTTACAGAATAGAAAAAAAAACATCCTGAATCAAACTCTACCTTAATCCTTCTCAATGGCCTGAATAACAGTGATTCGTAAGAAAAATAAGAACCCCAAAAAATGCTCCTCTTATAGGCCGATTAGCCTTCTTAATGCAGATTTTGACGCTCTTGAAGTTGACAAGAGTGAACTGTGCCAAGCAAACTCCTTTAAGTGGACTCCAAATTGGTTTACATAGTTGGGTATCCAGGTGGATAATAACTCGAAAAACCTGTTTAAACTGAACTTCCCTGAGTTGATCCAAAAAATAGAAAGAGACCTCAACAGGTGTTGAGACCTACCCCTCATCCTATATGGCAGAGTCAGCTGTATAAAGATGAATATTTTGCCCAAGATATTGTATTAATTTCAGTCACTTCCTATCCCAATCCCCAGTAACATCTTTAAAACCCTTAATAAAAGCATGAGTGAATTCAAACTGTACTGTTTTTGCACAACTGAAAACCTCAAAATAAAGCGTTCAAAAAAACCAAAAACATTTAGAGAACAGCTCTTATTATGGCTGAGTCTCAGTTAGAACCTTCATAAGCAGAGTAGATTATTGGACCCATGGACTAATTACAAGAGAACTAATTAACCAATTAAACACAGATGAAACAAAAAACAGGCAGGAAAAAGACAAAGTCAGGAGGTAACACAAGACACCCAAGGAAAGACTCTTTCAACGTAAAACAGGAAATACTCTGTGATCAGTGGACAACCTTCTTTACCAACCTTCTCTACTTACCTGGGGTCGGATCACAGTGGCAGCAGGTTTGGCAGGACACTCCAGACGTCCTTCTCCCCAGCAACACGTTCCAGCTCCTCCTGGTGTATCCCGAGGTGTTCCCAAGCTAGATGGGATATATAGTCCCTTTCAGCGGGTTCTGGGTCTGCCGGGGTCTCCTCCCAGTAGGATGTGCCTGGAACACCTCTAAAGGGAGGTGCCCAGAGGGCATCCAAATGAGATGCCCGAACCACCTCAGCTGGCTCCTTTTGAAGCGAAGGAGCAGCAGCAGAATGTAACTTTTCACACCGCACACAGAGGGTTTTACTACTATCACGAGTGCATATTAGGCTCCTCTCTCTCTGCAGCTCCCCCTCTCTTGTGTTCATGTCTCTGTTTGGATGGTACTTGCTCTGATTAGTGTCACCATGTGTGATTATCTGAAAGTCAATTACCTTTTCAGTATAGATTTTTTTTAGCCTTTAAAAATGTAAAAAGTCTGTCCCTGCCTTACTGAGCGAGAGAGTAACACCACTGGTCGGTTAAAAGATCAGCTGACTCTAGGCCGGATATGCCTCCAAACCAGCAGATCTGTGTTATGGTCACACCTGTTTTACCGCCCTGTTCCAGATACGGCCCACGTACAGGCTGTGGACATTCAGGAGTGGGTGGTGTCATTTGGAACTTTTGGCTGGTCAGCAGAATAAAATAATTATGGAACACAGACCAGTACAAACCAGACCAAGAAGAAGTAGAAAAACAGGCACATGGGGGCGTTTCATCCAGCTCTTAAAAAGAGTTGATAATGGTCTGGCCATTATCAACTCTTTTTAAGAGAGACCTTTCTGTTTCATTTAATGCAGCAGAGACTTTCCAGTGATCCAACATGCACCATGGCAGCACTGTGACTCTGTTTGACCTGAGTGGAATGGAACCTTAATTAGTATCATTGATGTGTTTATCTACTATTTCATGTCAAAATGGCTGCTGTGAAAACGGCCTATTTCTTATTTTCAATTTACCTACTTATATAAATAATTGTGATATTTTCAGTTAATTTATCTACGACAAAGTAATGTCTAGCTTCTTGTCTTTTTGACTGAACATTGTTTTAAACATTTAGTTTTGCCTTGTCTTTAACAAAGTAGGCAGCAGAGTTGGCCAAACCAACATTAATGCTGTCAACACATCCTTGACTGTAACTCTGTCCTTCACAGTAAGACAGCTTGATGTAAAGACTTCAGTAGCTCAGTGAAAATGCAAACACACTTTCATAGTGGAAAGAGCACAATTTAAGTGTTCTTACTGCTTTCTCACATCAGTCACTCTTGACAGACTTGTCCACCAGACAAGAGTAAATGTGGGTCTGACTTTCAGTGGTTGGTGAGAGCTTGGTGAAATTAAAGGCTGAAAGACAGACGCCGAGCTGGGCTGACTTCTGTTAGACTAGTAGGTTATATTAGCTGGCTGCTGTGTCTTGCATTGTTGACCTTGTTGATGTTTGGCTGACAACCGGTTGCAACAGATGTTCCTCCACCCTGAGCCAGATTCCACTTGAGGTTTCCGCAAGTTTTTCCTTGCCACCGTCACCAAGTGCTTACTCATGGTGGGCATTGTCGAGTCTTTGGTAATGATATTATATAAAATAAGAGTATGGTCTAGTCTATCTCATTAAGTGTAATGAGATAACTTCTGTTATGATTTTGTGCCTTTATTAAATTAATTGATTGAAAGTAATGTAATCAAAACAAATGTGTACAGCTGTCTAAAACTCTGCTGCTAAATCACAACAATGATACATTTCTAGGTAATGTTCTTTTAATGTTATAGAATACTGATGCATTAATTTATACAAACTACTTACGTGGGTTGCGGATAGTGCATCTGCAGTGGAAAGACATAGATTTAATCCCTTGTCACACTTCATTCAGGTCATGTTTATCCCCCATTTGTACATTACACATTTTTGATGAATGTACAGTGAATGAGCAACAAAACAGGTAACTGTTGAGAAACACACGGCCACACAATTCGATGTAAAGGCAGGAGCTGGCGTCAGCTATGTTTTTGTGTGTTTGCGTTCTACCTCATAAACAGCATGGGGTGGCGGTTGTCGACAAGCTGCCTTGTTAGCTATATGTGCTCTGGAGAAACTCATTCCTATTACTGCTCTGGTGTTTGTCACCTTTTCTTTCAGGAGATGTCAACCTGAAACTGTTCACCACTCGAATACACTGGGCTAGAGAGTGAAGAGTAGAAATGAGCAGGTAAGAGCGACATTCAGATGGTTGGTGGATGGACAGAGGCCAAAAATAATGTAATTTACTAACAATTCATTCCAATGCGCTGGAAATAAACAGAAAATGAAAATTAATGATAAGGAAATATCCTGTATATCCTATATTAAATCTTCCAGAAGCACATTTCTAAATATGCATGTCATGAAACGTTCTACCGAGCCCTCTAAGTCAGCACTGGACTTCAAACATTCTTGTCGCTCTGAGTAATTTTGACACAAATACATAGGAAAATAAGATACAGGATGAAACATGCAGAAGTTACCCTTTAATTTATATCCATTGGTATGGCTGAGGCAGCCAGGATGTTGGAACTAGAGTCGGACATCTAATCTAAAAATCCTTTTCACTGCTGGAATTATGCAGTGAATTATGCAGTGTCCCATGCAGTGATATTGTGACAGGAGCAGGGCTCAATCCCCAAAGAAGACAGAGCTGCTCATGTTTTCTTTATGGATGCACAGTGATGATTGTTTTGATGCAGAGATCTGTATGGTGTGGCTGAAAGATGTAGTCAGGTAAGTTACTGGACGTCAACACAGTCAGTTATGACTAAAGGTAATAATAATGATAATGAAAATAATAATATTTGTAGTCGGTGTCAGCAGGACCACAGCAGCAGGCTTGACCAATCTCCGATCTAGGCGTAGTGATGATTCATAAGAACCTGCGAGACAAGAAGACAGGAGAACTCTGAGGAAGAAACTAAGTAGCATGTATTATGTTATGTATGTATTAATGGGACAGAAATGTGAACAGATGGGTCAGGGATAGAGGAAAAGAAGAGCTCAGTGCATCATGGGAAGTCCACCGGCAGTTTAGTCCTATCGTAGCACAACTAAGAGATGACCTGAGCCAGCCCTAACTATAAGCTCTATCAAAAAGGAACGTCTTGATAGCAGATGATTCGGGCAAACAGCCACGTAGTGGATCATCTGAAGGGGTTACACTGTGCAGGCTGGGAGGCCCACAGCTTGTGTCAGGAGTTGAGTAGCAGGTTGAGTTAGGTAAGGTCTGATTTCAACATATATGATGAAAACATACTGATTATAATGAGCGACCTTATTCATTATAATAATGAAAAAACAAACATCAACTGAACACGTCATGAGCAAGGTTCCACCAGTTTCCCTCTAAACAACTGAACACGTCATGAGCAAGGTTCCACCAGTTTCCCTCTAAACCACACTGACTCACACTCTGCCAGTGTCACACACGGTTTGCTGGAATCAGTGTCACTTTCCAGTTATAGCAAAATCTCTCAAAACCGTGTCCATCGAAAATACAATTTAATTTATAAATGAATTTATTCATTAAATTTACTTAATAACTTTACATTGTGCTTCAGTCAGACTTTTTCCTTTTTGTGTCAAACTAATCCTGGTAGTTGTTGCCCTGTTTCCATGGGTACAGTACAAATAGGAACAGTATTGTGTAATATGAACATACATGGCACTTTGATTTGCATCAATATAGAGTAATATAGCCTAAATAAAAACTGATCTCAGGTACAGACCACAGATGACTCACGGAGTCACATATCATCTTACTTGTTAGTTACATCAGCTAAAGCATGATGGGAACTCTGGCGGTAAAAACTAAAAATATATTCAGCCTGAATGGAAAAAAAGCAAAGGAGAAACAATAAGAAGGACAAAATCAATAAAAATATGTTTTGACACTCGTAATGCTGTTTTTACAACCCGGGAACACCAGTTGATTAACTCAATCTGGAATGAACAACATAATGACGGGTTTCACTAACACACATGTGCCAAATTCATTAAAAAGCAAATCGAACAAAACAAAATTCATATCCTGGGTAATGCATATGGCTGTAGCAGATAAAGAAAATAACCCCCGTCGGTAAATCAGTGGCGTTGTGAGTGTTATAGAGCTCTCCCTGTGGAGAAATTAAGTGCTATACATAAGTCGTGAGAATGACTTCACTGAGGTGGGAGCCAGCTCTCACTTCGCTGCCTCCACCCACTGTCGGCACCTGAGGGTAACGTCACATTCATGTAACATAAACAACAATTAGAGCCAAAAGATCCCATGACATTGACATTACATGAACTTCTTATATCTTGCAGATGTACAGTATCTAAGAGCTGCCATGGGCAGTATGAGCAAATGAGAGAGTCAGGGTGGTGAAAGGGCGCACGATGGCTGGAGAGAATGAGATAAAGAAAAGGGAATCATAAAATGATTATGATGAACTGTGGAGATACAGAGATAAAAACTGGAGACGGAGATAAAACTGTTGTAAAGAGGTACACACTTCCTCTTTTGAGAATTTTTCCTTATTTGATAAACTTATATATTTTTATTCAGTGTAAATTTAAAGCTGCACTTATCAACATCTATATTAAAGGGAAACACCTCTGATTTTACCCCAGCACACTCTGTTCACAGCACTGCTGCATACATGGAAAATAAATTGTATAAAGCCCTCTAGAAATCTTACCAGGCATCTATAGCACAACCGACTCTCCAACCAAACTGTTGCGTTATGGGAGTAAAAAACACAATATCTCTGGTTCAGCAGCATTGATTTGTTTCTTTAAAAAAACAAACAAGTTGGAAAATGTTATAGACATGCAACGCTGGCCTCTTTTAGGGCGGCTGTGGCTTGGGAGGTAGAGCAGGTTGTCCGTTGGTTCGATCATTGGCTCCTACGGTCTGCATGATGAATTTTTCTGGGGAAAGACATTGAACCACAAATTGCTTCTGAAGGCTGTGACTTCAATATATGAGTGTATGAGAATGTGGTTACCACCTTTCTGATGAGCAGTTTCACCTTGCATGGCAGCCAAGCTCTAATCATCAGACTAGAAAGGTGCTTTATGAGTACAATCAAATTACCATCTTTTTTTTTTTGTCTTTTATTTAGTAGATGGCAGTGGAGAGGTAGACATGAAGAAAAGAGGTGCAACAAAGCTCCCTGGCGAAACCTAAATCAGGGATATTGATGTTATGTGGCATGCTCTTTAACAGCAGTGACCATGGTCCATGGCGTACTTTTTAACAGTGGATCAGTGTGTTACAATTGTTACCCAACCTCACAGTTCCCCTCAGCTCTTCAGATAGATAGATCTATAAAAACTTAATTGATCCTGAAGAAATGTTAAAAGCCCGTTGTTTTATTGTTGTGGTTTCACAGCCACAATGTTCTTGTTTTGGTTCAGTCTCAGCGCTATCATCAACCTGCGTTACAGAATCAACAGGAAGCTGTTTTTAAGTGAACAAGGCACCAGCTGCTGATCTAAATTCATTGGGTGGACAGGAACACAACTCGTCTTTCCCTTTACGAGCACATTCACCAACCCACTTCTCCCCACTGGTCCCCCTCCCTCACTCAGCTCTTGCAGAGACAGAAGATCAGGAGGGTAAACGATGCCTAGATGGTGTGTTTGTGGTCCTTTGAGAGTCTGGTGTTGGTCCATCTGAAGGATATCACAGGCCCTCATTGGACCCCCTAAAAGGCTGTGTAGAAGATGTACTTCCTGTTCCAATTCTACACTATCATCCTTTACATCCACTGTCCGGTTTGGTTTAAACACCAAACAGGACAGAAACAGACAACCAACAGGACTGCAGCAAAAATCACAGCATGTCCTCCATTCAGGACTTACATGTCTCCAGGGACTGGAAATGTCCCTTCAGACCCATCAAAGTTTGGACTCAACCTGTTCCAACCTTTCCCCTCTGGGCGGTGCTACAGAACACTGACGCCAAGACAACCAGACACAAGAAGAGTTTTCATGAGAACAGTTAACATCAGTTGAGTGACAAATGAAGATAGACGGGAAACTAATCAGAGGTGTTGCTGGGTTCATTAGATCTCCACTTGATAATTGAACCGTTTTCAAGTCATTTATAAAAAAAACAAATTCCAGTCATGTGTAGGCCGACTTTTACAGCATGACATCAAAATAAGGCAATCTGAGCCTTCTTCATTATTATTATTTTTTCAGCAGCAGCAGCAGTGACAAAATAAGAGCCTTGATGTTGATGATGCAAGTTCAATTCTAAAAGTTGAGCGACCCTCATAGCTTTTATTGTACGACGAGAGCTCTTTTTGGAATTGTATCCAGCTGATACTCTCCACTTCTTCACCTCTCCACCAGCTCTTCTGGTGTCACACTCCTCTCTCCTGTCCTGCTCATAAATACGAAGCAGTCAGCAGACCAGCTAAAATCAAACCAACCATCTCTTTGGTTATATTTTTTTGATGTGAAGTCCTAAACACGTGTTATTTATTATTTATTTTATACATAGACTCAACCATTTATTTGAACACACCAACTAATACAAACCTTTAATGCATTATTACATCCAAATCCCCAATCTAATATCAATCTTCACAGCCTCATCACACTGTAAAACCAAAACAATGCTATGCAATGCTAAAGGAGGCTAAAAAGCTGAGAGGAACTGCATCACTATCATCCATTTTTTGATATATAAGTATTTATAAGTGCAGCTTTGATATTTGGTGTGCAGTATATGATTTGAGGAGGAGAACAGTGTCCTCATACACTCTCCTCTCGGCTCATGACGTAAAATGTCTCCATGCTTTGGAGCCCTTGCCGAGGGTGCTGCCTATAGGTAAGATCCAGCACTGAGGAGCTCTTCTCATCGGGGAGTCTTTTTTTTTGTACTATTACTGTAATATTCGTATAATATTTAGTGTGTTTCTTACAAATGTAATCAGTAGTAGTTGAAAATATTCCACATACATGAAAATATAATACACATTTAAAAGAGAGTCATAAAGTACTTCAGCTGATCTCTGTGCTGCTTTCAGAGACACGTAAGCCCCCAATCAATAAAATCACTACAGAGGAAACTCAAGACAAAAGACGCCAATAGAAAGCATCTCCATATCTCCATCCTCGCAGTTCTACATCAGTGGTATTGGCCTTCAGGTTGCCATGGGAACGCCGGTTATAGAGATTGTTGTGAGCGTGTCTGAGTCAGAAGCTAAAGTAAATGTCCATGAAACTTGTGAAAGATGTTTATCCGGGAGCAGAATAGGCAAAATAATACAGCCAGAACTCCAACACAAAACCTCTGCAGGCAAACAGAGGAGCAGAGAGACGGCAAGGTCAGAGCCACACACACACACCGACACACACACACACACACACACACACAGACAGCTGTACCATGAGTGTGACACACACACACACACACACACACAGACAGCTGTACCATGAGTGTGAATGGAGCATAAATACCCACCTCCACTTAATCACGATCTCTCGCCGAACACACACACACACACACACACACACACAGACAGCTGTACCATGAGTGTGAATGGAGCATAAATACCCACCTCCACTTAATCACGATCTCTCGCTGAACACACACACATACACACACACACACACACACACCTTTTCCTGTGCTAAAAAAACATTCTAATGACTTGTTCAGTCAGGCATGTGGGATTAAACAGTATTATGTCAATTTTATTTTATATATTAACATTATACTGCTCATCAAAATGTTCAGATCTGATCATGTTTTTTCAGTGTGTCCTCCATCATCAGCAGGGCATCACCCAAGTAAGACTGGCTGAGATAAAAGGAACCACAAAGAGCTCGTACTCCATTTAAAGTAAAGTCTGGGGTCTGTCCTGCTGATGGCAAAGTTCTGGTGGATTCACTAAAATACGTGAAAACGATGAGATTTAGCAACAGGTGAAAAATCTATTTCATATGACAAATGCAGTTTATCTCAGATCAGCCACAAGAGGTCAGGAGTGCATGCTTTTCAAGTGCTGGTCTACATTACTCTAAACTCATTACAGATGACATGAGATGCCTCACATTATGTATAATGATTACTGCATCACAGATAGATAGAGTAGTCATCTGTCTGTGATGACTACTGTCTCTTTTTAATTTTTATTTATATATGATTCTGTTATCAGAATAAAAGTACATTTAGTTTCCCTTCAGTACAAATCCATGTTTATACTCCCCTACATGTATTTCAAGATTACAGTTACTTGATGAATGAAGATAATTTAGATAAAAAGAAACATAATGTAATATATTAAAAAAAAACAATCAATATATGAAATACCTAAAATTAGCAGCACCTACTGCAGTGAAACTCACAGTTGAAGTTTGATAACAGGGTTCAGGAAAAAAGACCATGCCACATCCCCCCAAACCCCTTTATTTCTTTTTTTTTCTTCTTCTCTCTCTTTCGTTCAAATACAGGAATGCTCTAACCATGTAGAGCGATGAAGTGAGAGTCTCAACTCCCTTCTGCTTCCACCCTGTCTTTCAGCCACCAGTCGACACTATTCCATCTCCGAACTCTTCTGTCCATCCACAACCTCTTCATCCCTCATCCCTCACCCCGTTCCCTTCATCCCTCCTACAGTGCATCATCTAATAAAGCCTTCTAAATCTATATCTGTATTGGAGTGATCTTTGTTGGTGAATACATCAGTAATGATAATCTGGATGTGTGTAATAACATCTCAACCCAAGTCAAATTTTCAGTGCAGAACTTTTGCAGTATTGGACTGTGTAGTATTGCTACAATACTTTAACTTAAGAAAGGGGTATGAATACTTCCTCCAACACTGTCTACTATGAGATGTTTTTTTGATTTCACATGTTAATCATGTAAGCATTTTCAGAATAACCCATCACTTAGAATGAGTGTTACAGATGTAACACACACTTAATAAATAAAGGAGATGAGAACAAAATATCAAACACAGATCACGTGTGTTGAAACCGGCTCTGTCGTGCAGGCCCTCACTTTTTTTTTTCTTTTAGAATTTAGAAGCAGGAAGTTGTGTGACATTGTGACATCAACTTTCGTGCCATACAGCAACACGCAAGCCTTTAATTTCCTGTTTTTAATTTCCTGGTTGTCTGAGACGATCATGTCAGAGAGCAAATGTTTGATCACGTGTCATACTGACTGTCAGTTGTTTGGAATTTATTTGACCTCATATACTCCTTTCTCCTTAAACAGAAAGTCAAGTACGTATTAAGCAGAGGTGTCAAAAGTACACACATTCTTTACTCAAGTACAAGTATAGATACCTGTGTTTAAAAAGACTCTAGTAAAAGTATTGACTCAACTTTTTTTACTCAAGTTAAAGTGAAAAGTACAGGCTCTAAAACATACTTAAAGTATAAAAGTATAAAGTACCAGTAACCTTGTGGAGGACAAAACCACCATTTTAGGGAAAAGCTTACAGGACCTACAGTCTGTCCAAGCAAAGAAAAATGAACTGAAATCAATACAAAAAGCTACATTGGCCAATCTTTCCTAAACACATAAAAAAAAAAAACTGCTGTACAAGAATGAGGGATTGCGAACTCAATGTGCATGGTGTTCAAAAACTTCATTGGTATGCAAATAGATATCACCATCTAAACGCAAGAGTAACGACCCTGATTTGAAAATGTATGGAGTAGAAAGTACGGATACTTATGCTAAAATGTAAGAAGTAAAAGTCAAAAGTTGGCACAAAAATAAATAGTGAAGTAAAGTATAGATACCCGAAAATTCTACTTAAGTACAGTAACAAAGTATTTGTACTTCCCATCTCTGGTATTAAGTAATTGATTAAGTATTAATGCATTTAACAGTTTCAACCGTTTTTCTAGATAAAATTGATTAACAGTGATTTAAAGTCATCCCTGCACACTCAGTATACCACATAACAGTTAGAGTTACTATGTCTTGCCTGCTTTCTGCTGCTGTATTCTGATGAAGATTGAATCTTTTTACACCTGTCAACCTAAAATAAGTACACTGCATGTTTATATATTAAGTATTGTTATATATTGTTATTTTTGTGCTAAATAATAGACTACTTTTGGAACAAGTAGTCACATGCAAGTGCCTGCAAAGTGAAGAGTCTTTGGTGCTGTGTTCTCAGTTAGATTCCTGCTGATTGCAGTGAGGTAGCCTAAGCTTCAGTAAATTCCCCTTTTGATTAGAGCAACAAGTAAAGCTTTAGCGGCCACTGGGCTGTAACAATAGACAGTCTGCTCGCTGAGTCCAGCCAGCCTGGTATGCAGTGCAAAGAATACCACAATGGGATAGCATAATACAAAAGCAGGACTTGTTTTCATCTGACTGTGTTGGGTTTTTAGCCCTGCTAGCAAAAGCAAAGTGCCGTCAGGATGGCAAATGACTCTGATGGTCAGTTCTGATGACTTCTGGCTCAGTTAGGCGTGAGGAATAACATGGACTCCAGGGGCCGACAACAGATTAACAGGCAGATCACACAACGGTCTGAAGGACACACATCATTGTGGCCCAATGTCCGTCAATTATGCATGGCAACTTTAATTTGCACACACACACACATACACATACACACACACACACACCAGCATGAAGCCAGAATATGGAGAAAAAAAAACTGATGTGACAGGAGAGATCAAGGAAGCACAGACAATGGACCTGCTCAAAACTCAAGATAAGAAAAGAGAACAAACTAATGAGGACAACTTGATTCAGCAAAATACAAAGAAGATAAAAGAGTTCATCAAATCTGTACACAATATATAAGAAAGAATTCGACGTCATTTATAAAATGTGATGACAAGAGAGTCCTAAAGTGGGAGGAACTATTTTGGTCCTCCTGGTTCCAAACGTTTCATTTTTCCCACACAATGTTACGTGACACCTGAAGCACTTCTATGGATTGAATGGATATGAAACATAAATCATCTGTACAAAAGACTAAGACTCTGCGTGTGTATTATTCTACATTGGATGCTGGAAGCTGAAAGATAATAAGATAATAGTGTATAGAAAACTGTACTTGTAAATTCTGTGTCACTGTGCCGGTAAATTCAGCATCTTGTTTTGTTCTCAAATGTAACAATGAAGACTTTTGAATTGTTACCACTCTGATTCATGCCTCTGGCTTGAATCAGAGCAGCCTGTCATTATTAAGACATGACTTTCAATATGAAATTAAAGACAAAACATAATTTCCCAGAAACTAAGTGGGCATAAACCTATAGGACTGGTACAGGGAGCGTCCAGTTTTCTATGTTCAGTGTAATTTGGGACGTTATTTAAAGAAACAACTGAATGGTACAGAGAAAAGGAAAAAAACAATTCTGGAACCAGCAATGTGTACTTTGACACCATGATCTGCAGCATCTGTGGAAATACTGTCCATGTTTCATTTAATAAAAAGGAAGGTAAAGATGCTCAAACTATTGTATTATGAGAATGTATCTGAGCATTAAATAAGACAAGGAAAAGTTGATGATACTTAGTAATTTATGTTGATTCCATAATAAACACTATTATTTATCATGTTCAAGATTCTTCATTACCATTCTGTTTTACGCCATTTTTAATGAACAAACTCTGGAGCTTACAGAAATACGTTACGCATTTGTTGGCCACATGTTCTGTGAACTGTGTGCATTAACTATTTAAACACATTAGTGTATGGTGGTGGAAACTGTACTGATTTAATTTAGCTAATGACATGTGATCATTATATATATATTTTTTTATCATTTATTGTTACATGTTGCAGTAAGATGTTATTCTCACTGAAAACGAAACTTATTTGGGCAGATAGATATGGGATGATAGTGGGATATGAAGTCAGGATCACTAGATTTAAATAAATATTTTTTCCTTGAACAAAGGAATTGAATTTCCGCGCTCATTTAAGTCTCTGAAAAATGATTTCTGCTGATCATGAATCACTGAAGACAGTGAATAAGAATTCTCCTCCTGGTGAGTTTTTCTCAGCCCCATTGCAGAAGAAAAGAGAGAGAGAGGAAACTATAGAAGAGGAAAGCCTCTGTTCCTCGCTGCCAAGAGAGAAATGAGCAGCAACAACAGGCTGGTGCAGTTACCAGCCTGTTATTGCTGCTCAGCACAGTGTTTCTACATGGCGGCCTCCATGAAAGAGGACCCGCTCCCACTCTAGATATAAAAATATCATTTTTAAGTAATAAAAATAAAAGGATTCTTATTTTCAGGTGAGTATCCATGCATGAAAACATAGTTATGAATATTACATCCCATGTCTGCCTTCTGAAAATAAAGGCTCCAGATCTTACAGACTGCAACGACGCTGGTACAACACATGCATGTTGTATTTTAGGCTCATTGGCTGCTGCTAACTGTGTTTGTTTCTTGTTTTAAGTAACTTTCATAAACTTTATTTCTTCAATAAAGTTGTTTCAAAGAAACAATCACATACATTAAAACCACGGTCTGGTCTTCTGGCTGCTGAGCAGCTCCACCTGCTCTTAGAAAATGATGATGTAGGTTGTTTCTTAGACAAATGTGGTATTATATATTATTATTATTATTCTTATTTATTATTACTTAACAATGTAGAAATATTTAATGAAATATATAATGATGATCTATGATCATTTATGTTTTTGTCGTGTTTTTATCTACCTATTAACAGTGCGTCATCTTTTTGTCGTGTTTTTATCTACCTATTAACAGTGCGTCATCTTATTGTATATATGTGTCATATAAAAAATAACAATTATTCCAAGTTGCTCATGGGTCACTTTTAAATGTAAGCACACATTACCTACATTACATTCATACATGTTATTGTTATATCCATGATATGGAATTGATTTCATGTAACACAAATATTGTGTTTTTACATTATATTATAGTCTTAGCTGATGGTTTTAAAGTGACTTAAAATAAAGACGTTCAACCATGAGGATACAACTCAACAATCCCATGAATCATGCACGTACATCAAACTACATCAAATATACAGGAGATGTGGAGAGTTTCTTCTGTCCTGGAGCAAGGACAGCAGACAGTTATGATTTTGTTGAATGGTAGCTCCTCATAGTGAGGGTGTAGCAAGCTGAGGGGCAATAGTACACAGTTGCGAAGGGGCTGGGGTGTATGGTTTGATCACGTCCTGGATGAGCTGTTTGCAGCACAGTGGAACAGACTCTTGAATTGAAGTGTGGGAAAACATGGGTAAGTGGAAGACTAGCCTCAGCCTCACTAGCTTCAGTGAGCAGGCACACCAAACAGAAGTGAGTTGCAGTAGTCTAGGCATGAAAGGGAAAGGACATGAGCCTGGACCAGAACCTGCACCGCTGTCTGAGTGAGGAACACATGTGTCTGCTGATGTGGAGAATGAAAGACAGCTGTTCATCCAGTGTCACACACAGGTTAGATGAGCATTAGGTGGTGTGAAAAAATGAAAAAATGAGTAAAAAGAGGAGAAAATAAATAAATGCATAAATCTAGCTTTTTTTGTGTGTTTTTTTCCCTGCGTTATATCACACGTGTCTTCACATTGTTTACTTTTTTTACAAAAAACATACACCGAGAGATGTCAGACAGACACACGGAGGTTTGTGCTGCCATCATAAGTTTTTACCTGCTTCACAGTGCCTGTTCACTGACTGAGCCTGAATTTGAATCTGAATTTGTTGGTTTACATTCAACAATAAAAACATATTTTATCAGTATGTTTAAAGGTCAAGTGTGTAATAGAATATGGCTGAAATGGAATATAATACAATATGCATAACCTACCTGAAAATAAGAATCGATATGTGTTTATTATCTTAAAATGAGACTTCTGTATCTACAGACACTACAGGTCCGCTCCTACAGAGTCTGCCACGTTGAATTGTAGTTTCTTCTTTATGCTAGGACAGGCATGGTGAGGTAATCCTACACAAAGGTCCTTTAAATGTCACTATTTTCAGTTCACTTAACATCATGATTTTCATATAAATATATAACAAAAGCATTCGAAAAAATGCCATATAAACAACTGGGTAGACTGGATCTATATGAAGCAAAGTGGGGCAAATACTTAATTTATTTAAGAGGCCTCTGAAAGGGCGTATATAGTGGAGAGACGCAATATATAGATGTGCTTCTTCTTGTTTTTGTGTGTATTTTATTTTGTGATTGTTACTTTTAACTATTTGTTAACAGAATATTGCATTAATGCAGGGCTTATTTTATTTATTTCTCGTATATTGACTTTCCCTCAAATCATTTTCTGTCTATTTTTTGTTTTGGTTTATCTTACATCATGTCTTCATCAATGTAGTCAGGGTAGCTGTAAAAGTTGTACATGAAGGAGCACAAGGGTAGATGTTGGTAATGTTACAATGTTGTGTTTTTGTTATTGTTGAATAATGGAAAGGAAAATAAAAACTGTTACATAAATATATAACAAAACTCTAAATTAAACCAGCACATTATTACAATTTACAAGTAGTAACAAAACAGAATAATAAACATAAATAAACCTGAACAATATTATATAATATATATCTGTGCTTGACGCTGTGTCGCACGGGGGGCTCTGTCCATGCCTGTGTACACGTGCCCCTGTCCCCGCCTCTCTCGTGTTAGTCCACGCTGCCACAGAGCTGCATGCGCGGAAAGAGGAACTGTGGAGTCTGTATAAGCTCTGCGATGTATTTCAAATCACAGCTTATAATTATAATGCACCCTGATCACGACTAGAGACGTTCTTCAACATAAAAACAATCATTGTTGCTCTGCACCTGTTTGACCATAACGGGATCTCCGGGAGCTGTTCTCTGTCTCCGCCAATCAGCGTGCAGCAAGCCGCGGGGTAAGCCACGCCCTCTGTTCTCTGTGTACGGGAACATTTTGTTTATGGAGGAGACTTAGTTCCTCCAGCCGGACAGCCTGTGGCACTTCTACAGCTTTCTCATTATTAACAGCGAAAACAAAAAGAAGCTCCGGACTGTTAACAGGCTGGCGTTTAAGCTCTCCGAGCGACACGCAGGAAGACGTTTAAACGTCAAAAAATACCTATCGACAGTTTCGAGTTTAAAGTAATGAAAGAGAAACACGTCCTGCCTTCATGCTTACTTTCAACAAAAAAGAAGTTATGGATTTTTGCGACGGGCAGAAGAGGAGAAAGGTAAGCGGAGGTGTGCGGGGCTGCAGGCAGAGCGTGGCCGCTAAGATGAAGCGGGACGTGGGCAAAGTCCTCCGCTCCCGCACGGTGGAGGACAACAACCACACGGAGCCCATGGAGGAGGACGAGGACGACGACTGCTTTTCTATTAGCTTCCTCCGGAGTGACCGGCTGGAGCCCGCCGTGGTAGTCTCTCCTCGGTATAACCTGCTACGAGAGGTCGGCCGGGGAAGCTACGGGGTGGTGTACGAGGCTATAGCCCGGAAAACAGGGGCCAGGGTGGCTGTGAAGAGACTCCAATGCGACGCACCAGAAAACGTAGAGCTGGCTCTGGCCGAGTTCTGGGCCCTGACGAGCCTGGAGAACCGACACCAGAATGTGGTCCAGCTGGAGGAGTGTGTCCTGCAGAGGAACGGACTGGCCCAGAAGATGAGCCATGGAAACAAGAGGTCCAGACAGTATCTACGCCTGGTGGAGACCTCCCTCAAAGGTAAACAAGCCACTCAGCTGTTAGCAGCACAATAACACCAGTGGTAGTAATAATGAAAGAATACATGAATGAAAGAGAGCTGCAACCAAAGTTTAAAGAGCCCTTACTCCAGAAACATGTCTATAATAAGCAGTTCACAGTGACAGTGATTTAAGCTTCTAACCCTAAACTTTAATGCATGCAAACATGAGACAACTGAGCCTTTAATAGACATTAAGTTATGTCTATTAAAGGCTCAGTTGTCTCATGTTTAAATAAAATAACACTGAATTCATCCACAAAACGGTTCAGTGTGTTTCAGCTTATGTAAACATGCACTGTGGGTGTGTAGGGCAACCAAGATTGTGGCCCAGGTCTACTGAAATACACTCATCCACAGATGAAGAACGACAATAACAAAGAAATCAACTCACTCACAGTGCTCACTGCAGCTATTTCTGCCACTTTTATATCCATATAAAGATAATTTACTAAAAATGGATTTGTTTTGATGATGTATGTGCTTAGCTATATGTTAACTTCAACTAAATCCTGTTAAAATGTGCAGTAAACTCTTTTTACTATATGTATCGAAAGACTCATTCACAAAGAAAAAAAGGATTTTTGGAATTAATCGTAACATTTGTTCCCTTTGCTGCTTTCTGTTCATCCGTGACGTTGCTATACGTTACCTATAGGACACACAGAGTACACTGTGTTTCCCTCGGCTCACAAGAGAACACAGTGTACTAGTTGACAGCATGTTAACCCATTGCTCGTTGACTGAGATTTCAGACGCTGAACATTGATGTTTAAGCATGATGTGGGATATTCTAATGAAATAGTGCAGAATAATCTTATGGCAGCTTTATTTTTATGTCATGTTTATGTTCATGTCATTGTTGTCATCAGTCCAGTTTGACCTACTTATTACTTTCTTTGTTATTACTCTGCAGATCCATTAGAAATGGATATTAACTGTTAAATATACCTTTATGAAACTCGTATTTAGTATTTAAATAGCACCACTGATCTGTTATGTAGTGTTCTGTGCTTCTGATATTTTGTAACAGTAATGAAATATTAATCTAGAGCTTCTGCCATATTTGTTTTATTAAAAATATAGGGCATTATGTGTTGTGAAACTATAATTAACACTTTTTATTCATTTAAGTGCTATTATAACTGATATTAATAATGACAGCTGTGTGATACCGTACATATGATATTCTCTGAGACGGTATTGTATCGTGAAAAGCCAACAGCCCACAGAGTGATCATCAGGGCAGGTCAGTGTAAAGAAGCAGTGCTGTTTGGACATTTTCAAAGCCTGTTTCACCATGACATCAAAGTTCAGTGAGCTGCAGGAAGATGCAGGAATCATAAAGTTCTTGTTGTTTTCAATAAGATACTGCTGTTATTTATAGGTTTATGTAATAAATCTGAGCAGGTACTGGACTTTATGAATTAGTATGTGAGAAGTGTGTCTACTAGAGTGCTGCTGATAAATCAGCTGGGCCGACATTAGCTTATTACAGGTACAGCTTGTTGGTGTTGGCTGATAAGCAACAAATAATATCATTATGTCAAAGATATGTTCAGGATCATTTGTTATGGTGTTCGTTAAGTGTTTATACATATTTATTAACCTAATACCTTATAGGATCTATATCAAAAATGTGTGTTTATGTAAGAAAAAAGCTACATTTTTAAACTCTCAAATATCTATCAGTGCTGGCCACAAAAATCCAGTTTTGGACAGGCGTTAGTGTCCAGTATTTACAGTCCTGCCATCAGGGTTTTCCATCAGTATGTAACAGATGAAGTGGACACAAAAACAACCTCCAGGACAAAAAGTGTAGCGGTGATAAAAGGTCATATATTTGATATATTTCAACAAAATGTGTCAGTGCAATCACTCATGTTAACTAAAATATAATGTATTATTTTAAATGAACTGATCCTGTTGTCATTTGGTGAACAAGAATGATATAATCATGACCAAAACATACAATCAAAGGTAATGTGAACAGCTGGTTAAAATACACTTGTGACAATATACATTGACTGCTGTTGACACAAAGGAATTCTGTAAATTTGCATTTGTGTTTATAGTAACAATATAGATGCAATGACAAAGCTGAACCATTTCCTGGGGTTAACCCTGACCGTCATGCATTAGCCTATGTGTTGCTGCTTGTGTAAATGTACAGTGAATATTTGATTTAAAATGTCAAGTGCATCACTCTTTGAAGTACAAGTAACAGAGCTGAATGTATGAACAGATCATGCCACTATCTGTTGCATGCTGATAATGGCGTTGCTTCCTCAGGAGGAGAACCTCTTTAAACTGTCCCACTTCAGTCCAAGTATCTGTTTCTTCTGTTTTTTTAGTTGCACTAAAATTCTAAAAACACATAGACACACAAACATGAATTAGGTCTCAGTCCTCAGTCTTATAGCTTTGTTGTAGTCTGGGCATTGAGCAGTGCTGGTTTTGGGATCCCATGAACTGACTAAATGTCCCAGTTTGACTGCTGTTATCTCACTAATCAGGTCATGTCTGTCTTCAATCTGCACGCTGCAGGAGAGCGCATCCTGGGTAACCCAGAGGAGCCGTGCTACCTCTGGTTCGTCATGGAGTTCTGCGAGGGCGGCGACCTCAACCAGTACATCTTGTCCCGCCGGCCCGATCCCCAGACCAACAGAAGCTTTATGCGCCAGCTGACGAGTGCTGTAGCTTTCTTGCACAAGAACAACATTGTCCATCGTGATCTGAAGCCAGACAACATTCTCATCTCACAGAAATCTGGTTCACCTGTTCTTAAAGTGGCCGACTTTGGCCTCAGTAAAGTTTGTGCTGGCCTAAACTCCAAGAACAGTGAAGACCTCCCTGAAGCAGAAGCGTGCGGCAAAGGCAGCAATCAGAATAACATTGTCAACGTGAACAAGTTCTGGTTGTCGTCAGCTTGTGGCTCAGACTTCTACATGGCCCCGGAAGTGTGGGAGGGCCACTACACAGCCAAGGCTGATATCTTCGCCCTCGGCATCATCATCTGGGCAATGATTGAGCGGATCACTTTCATTGACGCAGAGTCCAAACGTGAACTGCTGGGCACCTACATACGACAGGGCACAGAGATTGTACCTGTCGGGGAAGCTCTTTTGGAGAACCCTAAGATGGTCCTCCACATCCCTCAGAAGGCTAGGAGCTCCATGTCCGATGGGGTGAAGAAACTTCTCCAGGACATGCTTGCAGTCAACCCTCAGGACCGGCCGGACGCCTTCCAGCTCGAGGTGCGGATGGACCAAGTCACGTGTGCTGCGTGACAGCCCACAAATTCCCAAAACCTCTCCTTTTTTAACCTAACCAATCAAAGAAGGGACCCCTTTCCTTCCCAGGTAAGATCAACTTCTTTGATAACTTATTAGTGTTGCTATCCATTGTCCTACCTTTAGGAATGTTCTTTTTAGGTTAGTCGCGTGCAACTAAAGAACCTGCAAACCTCTAAATCCAACCAAACAATACAACATAATTCAACAGATTTATAGAGAGGAGACGTGGGCAGTGAAATGAGCTACTGTCGTGATTAGTGGGAATCAAAACCTACAGGCTCCCTGTGACATGACTCACCACCACTGGCTGAAAGGGAACACTGGCCGTTGGTAACCCAGGTCTGAAAACAGGTAATCTCCCTTTTAGCTGACACCATTAGCATTCATGTCCTGATCACCATCTGGAACATCCCTCATTTAATAGCCACGGGTGGTTGTTATAGTTGACTACTACTTAGTTTGTTGTTCACATAGCCAGGTTGACATGAATGCAGGTCAGGTAAAACATTTCACTAATAGTGGGAACCACAGCGCCTGACAAGACCTCAGATGATATGTTGGCCTAGTCTCTTAACTTCAAATAGTTCCTAAGCCTTACGGCTGCTCCTGGTTTCTGCTAAAGCTTCCCACGTCACTGTCAAGGAAACAAGATTAACAAAAGTGAAGGTATTCATTGTGAAGCACTGACGTCAAGACATAAAAATGTACAGATGATATTAAGAATAGTTGTTCAGCAGTCGCTGTCCCCGTAGGACAAAGATAGATCTTACCTAAAGTGAATTAACAAATACAAATGTGTAGTTGAAGTTAAAGACAATAAACAGGAGGGAGGACACACTTTAGTTTGACTCTGGGAACCAAGCAAGGTACAACCTTGGCCTGAGGGCAAACAGCCTTGGTTTAAATGAAAATACATACCAGCAGTGTGTGTGGGTGTGTGTGTGTGTGTGTGCGTGCATGTGCGTGAAAAGAGAGAAATGTGAGAGAGTTATGCAATGAGTTATTGGCATAGATACATTAACAGTAAAAGGTTGTTTGACATTAATGTCTACAGTCCAAGTTTAATTATCTCATAAAAAGACTTCTTTCTGACTACTGTTTCAGAAGTCACTTCCCTCTTTTGATTTTCACTGACAGTGAACTGACTTATTTACCAAATGACAAATGTGTCAGTACCTGCTGCCTGCTTGCTCATTGATTTGAATGTTTCCTTGTTGAATTTTTACACCAGAGTTCAGTTACATTAACGAAGCTCATATATGTGAACAGGCAGGGGTAATGCATTTACTGTACATTGTGCTGCTCATGTGGTTATATCTGTCTCTGACCAGCCACTGGATCTCGGGTGCATGACGTGCCTCTTTATTCTTACTACTGTGGATTGAGGGAGATGTCTTTTTTTCTAGAACATAGTAAATTTAAATTTACCACATCTGTTAGAACATTTTCAGCCACAACGGCTCAACGCACCTTCCAGAAAAATAAAACAGTATTATTATTATTATACTGAACAATATGTGATATGTGAGTTGAGTTGGATGAAAGTTTGTACAGGTCCAATGTATATTACTTCTTATCTGCTCTGCTTTCTGCTTACTCTGATGATGAGCATAATTACAGTATGATGTTTACATTATGAGGAAAAAACAGTGTTACTCTGTGGTGTGCTATTGACTGGAAAACACCCACATGTTGTCAGCTATAAACCGTTTATGATATCAATACCGCACTGTAAAATTACATAAATAAAACAGTAGGTAATTAAGATAGTATTCATGATGCCAAACCACCAAATATAGTCTCGTACCTTTCATCCTTCAGTTTTTGGAGATACTCCAACAAAAAGTCACCTGGCGCTTCTTATGAGAAAATTAAGTTTTATTTAAAGAATCCTAGCCTGTCCCCCAAAAACAGTAGTGCACTTTTTCTGTGCTGTTGTGACAGCGTAGAAAACCCTACACTGTCCCTGTCACATGTTAATTGTCTCAGTTTTCTATGTAGAGCGGAAACTTCTTGTAGCACATCAATGAGCCGCTGAGTGAATGTTCAGTGACCCTGAACACACCGTCTGTTTCTTTGAACTTGAACCCTGCATTGACCCCGACTAAGCCTGCCGTTCGTTTGACAATTAGCTCTCCAATCCAACAACTATTTTCTGTTAACCCCTTTATTATAAGCCTCTGTCCAGAGACTCGAACACTCGCGTCTCTGCCCCACCCTGTGACGTAACGCCTCTCAGCTCAGCGCACTCAGCGGCAGTGATGGCCTCTGAAGGCGCGTTCGTCCACTGCTGCTGCAGGCTGGACCCATTCTCTTGTGGCATGATGGGATAGCATGTTATGCAACAGAGCCACGGCAATGGGAAAACCTGTCATCTGTTGGATCTAGAGATAGAGGGCTTGGGAGGGTGGGTGGGTGTGGTTTTTGTGTGTGTGTGTATTTCTGTCAGGACATGGTTAACTGAGAGGACAGCTGATCATACTCACACACACACACACAGAACAGAAACAACGTCCGATCTGATGGGACAACATGTGGGTTTGATATTGGTTCTTTGAGAATCTCTGGGATCTGGTCCAGTCAGTGTGAAGACGGATGTGTTTCAGTTGAATTATTTTTTATTATAGATTAATGCAACAACTCACTTTCTTTGTGTGAGTGATTGATCACATGACCTAAAAAATGCCTAAAAAAGATAATTGGACCTTTAAAACAGAGGTCAAAGTATACCAGCTGAAACCAGAGAATGTTTCGTGGCAATGTTCTCAGAAAATGACTAAACGATGAATCGATAATAGACAAATTGTTTTTGCTTTAAAGGACGTCACTGTTTCTGTGTTACTTCAAACATTTTATTTGTATTTATGTACTACAATTTGTTTATTGTTGTTAACTTGTCAGCTGACCAATAATAATGGATATAATAGAAATAATATCCACTGATATACCAGGTATCCAGCCCGTCAGGGCTTACTTCCATTGATCGGTATTGGCTGCATTGATCCATGTTTACTTCACTCTACTGCGCTCCACCTCCCTCAGCTGTCAAGTGTCATGAAAAGAGATTTTCTACAACTACTGTTAGAAAACAAACCTTTATATGGCTGCTTTTACATTCTTTAATGCATTCGCAGTGCACACAAGATGCTGTCTTATATAAGAAGATGAATATTTAATAGCACAGATCAGGAGTGGAAAATCCCTATAAAATGTGTATTGTCAGCATCATATCATAACCGTGTGTATCTCTGTTTTGTGTCTCACCCCTCTGCCCATCTTTGCCTATCTTACCCATCCTCCCATGTCCTCACCCCCTCCGTCCCTTTCCCCCTCTGCTGGACAATGAGAGCGCCGCTCCTGGTTCAGGGCTTATGGGGTCTTGCGTCTGGAACATTTTGTCCTCTCACTGCCTGCCAGCCATGTGCCGCCTCTGTCTAAACCAGGCCAGAGCACTGTAAGCCCCAGCCCTGCCCTGCCCATGTGTACGGTCTTTACTTTGGGAATCCTTTTTGGATTTCGTTGACAGCGTGAACAGGCTCTTTACAAGTTGAGGCATTTTCAGGGTGTTGTCCTCAAACTTTACGCATGAATTCCCGCACATACTTTAATAAACAAATTGATGCTCTCGGGCAAGGTTGATGTTTTTCTCTTTGTGTGTGTCTGCCATCATCTCTGAATACTCCAAAGCAGTGTAACATTTCAAGCAAAGATCCTGCTCCTCTAAAGGTAGAAAATCAAGTCTTTTGGACAGCAATTTGAAGGCACGGTACAATTTGTTCCATATTGGCTCAGTCAGTGGGGGGTATTACACAGAGGGGCTGAGAAGGAGTCCACCTTCATCTGGGTTTGGGAGTGTGTGATGAGCACATTAGCCTTCTTATGCAACATGGTAGTAAAAGTGAGCATTCAGTGGCTGAGAGGGTTGTAAATATTTCCTCAGGGTTCAGAGCGAGGACTGCAAAACGAGTTCCAAATGATGTCAGTGAAGCACTTCTTTGTGTTCTCGTGTTTATTCCAAAGTTTTAAAAAAAACCTGGAGAGTCAGACAAAAACTGTGAGTAAAAAAAGCTCAGACCTGGTCAGTAACCAGACACTTTTTTTATTTTTATGCCATAAAAATCTACAAATTCTGATTCACCCCACAGTACTAGAATAACACAGATACAGGTCTTTTACGCTCCACTGTCCCCATTTATGGTGGCTATGTTGGATCTAATGGCTGATAAGCTCTGAACACCGCGTTAATCTCCTCACAGTCTGTGTAGCACCTATCACAGCCTCACAGGTCACTGCAGCCACTGGATGGGGTAATGTTTTGGCCTCTTGGTGGATTCTCTTTGCTACCCCTGTGGTTCGTGACAGTTCGTAATGTTTGAACAGATCTGACAAAGCTGACAGGATTCATTATGACCTGTGAATTATAGATAGAAAGAGGTGGTAAGCATCTGCTGCGGAAAGCAGAGATTGGTTTCCTCTCCCAATATTACTTTATGATTTTTCGGACGTGCCATGTTACCGCTGTTGTGGCGCGTGCTCACCTGCCTGTGACAAAATGGGAACTTCAAGAGAACTTCAAGATGGTGATTACCAGAAAGGATGCAGATGGTGAAACAAACTGTAAAACAAACCTTTAACCAATGAGGGATTTTTTTTGGCTGCATATTTTCAGCTTCTAAAGACTGATTGAAGGATGAAATGTATTCAGAATTTGGACGAATCAAATGCTGCCGAGGTTCACCTCCTGGGCGCCGGAGGGGTTCACCTCCTGGGCAAGGCACCAAACCCCTTACTGCTCCCAGGGCACTGCTAGATGGCTGCCCTTTTTTGTGTTTGGAGTTGTGTTTCGTGTCTTTATATTCAGTTGACTTCCCCCATTGAGGGAGAAGTAAGGTAAACCTTCTTCCACTTCTTCTACTTCTTCTTCTTCCTCCTCTGTTATTTGGCTCCAGGATCACAGAAGAATTTCTTCAATTAATTGATCCATTGATTGACAGAAAATCAGTTACCAGTTAAGGATTTAAGTTATTCATTAGCAAATACCCTGAAATGCTTGGTTCCAGCTTCTCCACTGTAAAGGTGAATGTGTTTTATATGATAGTAACCTTGAGCTCCTTTGGGTTCACTGTTGTTTTTGGCTGGCTGGTAGAAATGCTGTGTCAGTTTCCATCAAGAGAAACACACACACACATACACACACACACACACACACACACACACACACACACACACACACACACACACACACAGCTAAACTTACATAATGAACAGTTTTCATGAATGCCAGCCAAGAGGAATGTGTTGCTTTGCATGCCGCACGGCCACAAAACCCGCCCTGAGCTCATAAAATACTGACGCTCCCTCCCCAACTGGTTATCATAGAAAGCTGCCGCAGTGTCCCGGGCTCACTGAAAAATCAACCCCCACCACTTCCCCAAAGATACCGGTCCATGCTGGTTTTTAACAAGGTAGTCTGCTTTTTTGGGTTATGCAACCACATATGGCTGCAAGGGTGGCTGAGGAGGCAGCAGGCCTCATTTTGTCCAGGATCTGCTGGGTTTGACCTTTGCCTTGTTTCCTTCATTTTGATTATTTATGTAGGAGTAATAACTCCAACAAGGCAATAAGCAAAAAACGGCACTGCTGACTTCAGCAAGGGTCTGACCACAAGGAGGATTTAATTGTTTATATGTTGTACCTTGTTAGTTTTATCAGGGTTTAGCATTCAGACCACAGACCACAAACTCAGACTGTAATGGATGGGACTGTAAAAATTCAAAAAACATGTGTGTGTATATATACAGTATATCTTCATCAACATGAGCCACATGCATCATACATTCTAAACACACTGAAAGATGCAGATGTTTCCAAACAAAGCCCTGAAAATACAGACAGCAGTCCAGCGTACGACACATGTGCGTGTATGTCCAGGCGAACGTGTTCACACATGTCCATGTTTTTACAACAAGTTTCATGTAGACAAGAAGCTTAACTCTTCAAAATGTACCTAGCTAGTAATGCCTGTGACTGCTGTGTAGACGTAATATGACCCTCTGCTCTGCAGGGAGGTCAGGGGTCAGGGTGCCCTCACAGAGATTCAGTGTCTTGTTGTAGGCCACGTCAACGGGTTCAGGACTTGAATCCATGGACCCCTCAGGTGAATTACCTTTCCTCCCAGGTCACTTGGTGCTCTGCAATTTAACAGCAAAGTGCAGACAGCACCCAGCTGAAGGACTCCCAAGCCTGCTTCTACCAAAGTGCTCATCATTCTGGCGCTACTTTCAACACTTCTACGATTCATTGCATCTCGTCCCTCTTTGTGCCATCAGGCTCACCGCCCTGCGACGACTTTGACCATTTTACAAGAGCCAGAAACACGTTTATATTTCCATGTCTTTAGACGACATGCATGGACTAGCGTGATTGAGGCACACTGGGTCCATTATGTATTGAAAATGTAAAGAACAGCTGCCCATACTGTGTGTCTCAGTCAAACAGCTGCCTGAACAGTGACGTTAGTCGAAGAAGGTACAGGCCGGCTTCACTTCTAATTAATACAGTTGTCTACACCAGCACTGCACAACTATTTGTGATCCAAATCTGTCTATTCAATCTTTATTTTATATCTCCCATGTTCCCCTACAATTTCCTATAAAGCAACATTGATATGATATGATATTTACTTGCAGATTTACACTCAGTTTCCTTGTCTACTTTGTCACTTGTTGAAAAGATGGTGATGGTGTTCAGTTAGTGACATCTATTTAACACAGTCAACAAAATTCTAAGAACCAATTCTGTAATACTAAGTTTTATACGTATTTACACTTCCTAGGTAAATTGTTGGGTCACTAAAATCTATTTTCCTCTCTAATATGCTACTATTGATTGAGTATTGGGATGTGAGCACTTTTGTGGCTGAACAAGTCCAGTGCAGACACTGAGACGAACAACTGGCAGTTTGTTGGCAGGATTTGTGCATACTTTGATGTGAGTAAATATAGACTAGACCTTAAATCATTCATTGCTGATAAGTCGACTAATCGGTTTGTTGATCGAATCGAGAAAATGAATCACCACCTATTTCAATGATCGATTAATCATCCATCACTAATCACTAATTCTTCATGAAAAAGTGTCATGCTGTTTTCAGCCTCCTAAATAAGATAAGATAGACTTTAATGATCCCACACTGGGGAAATTCACTTGTCACAGTAGCTCATATACGCAAGGTTAATAATAAATTATTCACAAATAAGAAATATACAGATGAAGTCATGCTGGAGCTGAGTCTGAGTCTGGAGATTTCCTGTTTTTCTGTGTTTATATCATATCGAAGTGAATTTCTTGGGTGGACAAGACATTTGAACCATTTTCACCATTTTGTAGACCAAATGATTAATCAGTTATTTTCTAGATTAGTCCATAATTAAATGCTACTCATTAGTTGCTGCCCTAATATGGAGCCATAGGAGCACGATCAGAATAAAAACGGCTCCTGTAAACTTCTCCTTCAGGAAAAATCTGGTTCATTCTGAAAGAAATTCCATTCAGTCTAAAAACAGCTGCTGTAAACCTGTCACGGTCTGTTCAAAAGATTCCAGTTTGTCATGCAAACGCTCTTTCAGAACACTAGTTTTATTCTTTGTGTGCATGCTCAGTCACGTCAACCTTCCTTCTTAGAGACTCTACATCATACTGGCTATCTGTCTGCTGAATAACACAAACTTGTACTTTAATAGAGAGCACAGCCATAAATCAGTGAAGCCTTCAACAGATCTCCATCTTCATCAAAGATGTGTGCTGCTTAGAGCGTGTGTAGTCCACTGTCTGAGAGTTGCGTAACGTATCCACGGGTGGGTTCTATACTGTGGTATGGGAGGCATGCTCATTAAACCTGTGCCTCAGGTCAGAGAGTTCACAGAGTTCACACACAGGTTCGACATTCCCTCAGAGAGGAACTTTCTCAGCTGCTTCTGTTAAAAACAAGTGATGAAAACCGAAAAAGTTGCTGAGCGTTGAAGAATTAGAGCCATGCCAGTGAGTTCAGACAGATGCCTCGGAGCACTGAACTCATCTGCCAATCTTTTCAAGGACAACACAGAGTTTTTAAAGAGTTTATTTTGGAACATGATGATAAAAGAATGGTTTTAGGTCAGAACTGAGTAGAATCCTTTACTTGTCTAAACCTTGAACATGAATACAGGAGATTAAATCAGTGACCAGTGTCGTCTGTCAATCTTTGGACAGTCAATCTGAATTTCATTTGCTTCAGGGCTTTTTTTCCCCACCATTAGGACACATTGTACTTTACTGTAAATGAGTGCAGAATTAAAAGTGCTCATCCTCAGCAGTGACATAAGCACTTTCCTTGTCTCCATTCAGCACATCATCTCTTATTCACCATCGCCAGTGAGCATGCTTCCTGCCAAGCTGACCTACTTGCGTTCATACCATGTGCTGTGTGAGGTTATGCAACCTATGAAAAGAGGAATAAACCAATGCTAGTCCTAGCTGTGGCATGTCAGCCGCTGGGTTATTATTAGAACAGCAGCGTCGAACACAAGCTGCATACATCCACAGGCAGGAAATACTCAGGTGTCAGGTGGTGTTGTCATTTTGCTGTAGGTACATGTAGAAGCAGTGTATATTTACACTCTGACCCCATAGAGCTTCCAAAATAAGAATTTATGAAATGTCTTGTTCATGTTCCATGCTGACCACTTCATACTTTGTGTCTCTGCAGCTTTGTTTACTACATGGACGTGACAAAAAGGGACTGTGACAAACTGAACTGTGAAGAACCCTCGATCACAATCGGAGGCTGGAAGCAATGGATTTGGCTGATAATCCAAAAATCTCTGGTACGGGAGCAGTATGCAAAGCAGACCACAGTGCACTTCCAGCACCATCCAGTTACAATCAGTCACCACGAAGCTGAGGACATTTATTTGGTGATTAATGCCAGAGACATCCAGGTCTATAAACATTTGTTTTATATTTGTTGATCTTTGTTCCCAGCAGCCCCGGTGTAGTCCTGCTCTTCCTTAACATTTGTGATGTGCTCAGGTGTGGCACACGTTACTGTACCATTGTTCTAAGGTCAAAGCATGATAGTTTGTGAACAACAGATGACACAACTAGCCCTGCCCCATACTTGTGCCTTAAAGATGATTCACAGAAGTGCGATTGGATTTTAAGTTTATGAAACGGTTTCAATTGAATGTGGATGCCTCTATATGACCAACATAAACAAACAAACCCATCAGTGAGAACATTGGTTCTTTCCTATCAATTATTCTTACAGATTTGATCAGTTTCCACACAAAATCAAACCAAAGGAGGTTGAGGAGGTGGAAAAACACTACTGTGTTTGTCCACAGGGGCCGCCAGAATCACCACAAAATGCTACCTGGAGTTGCTTTAAATAAGATGATTGATGATCCAAAACAGAAATGCAATGAGGCTGCATGCAGAAATGTTGACCAAAACAATATCCCAGGCTACAGTTATGTCAAGTTATGAATGATTTGGTGGCCCCCTCCTCTGCCCTAAATCTCGAAGTGCAATCATGGCGGTGGAGCTAAAATGTACAAAACTTTAACTTTAATGTAGTTCTCAAAGATTTTGTTTCAGTGTCACGTGCACGCTCGTGTAAAGAAGATTTACAAAGATATGTCACTAAACTGTGCACTCCAGAGGCAGAGAACAAATGTGAATATTATCTGTGTTGATGTTCTGAAGGTATCTCACACCTGTAGATGTAGCAGGCCTGCATTAAACTCCTTACAGTACTGTTCATTTGTAACCAGGCTCTGTCCATCTGTTTACCATCACTGCAAAGCTTGATGATGGTTTAGTGGGTTTGAATAAGTTTTTACTGAATGTTCTTTTCACTTTGAGGTTGAGCGTGAGCTCCTCACAGACTACAATAACAAGATATCAAGTTAATGGTTAACTTGCAATCGAGTGTCATTAAGAGATAGCAGCCATTGTTCTGTACTCCACCTTTTAAAGGTTTCTGATTGGTGCGATATGAATGATGATCAGAATAGGTCATTCTACAGGAACAGCCCGAGCAGCACTGAGCCATCTGTTGCCGATTTTTTTCTGCAGTATCTCATTTGGGGACTCTTACAGGAGATTTGAAGATTTGCCATCTGGAAATAATCCCCCCAAAAGCAGTCATGGGATACCCATCCTAACTGTCACTTCCTCCTTTCCTCTTGTTATTGAAGTGCTTCAAACTCATTAAAAAACACATTCAGGTCGTGGAAAGAAAAAAAGATCATTGTCAGTTTTTGCTCTGATGCATGAAAACTGATCATTACACGTGAGGCCGGAGTGTAAAAGAAAAGTTCAGCCACGTGACTGATTCAGTAAGTAGAGTTTCCAGTTTAAAGTTAAAAGGCAAAAGTAGCTTCACTCCTCAGCACAGACTATAAGCACGACCAAAACCTCCTTCTGGTTCCATTGCACTGCTTAGCAGTTCAGTGACTCAACAGTAGTTGTAGCCTTTGAGGCTTCTTGTAGTGTCATCCTACCTCATACTGAAAACTCTGAAAACTCTTCATTTGGCTCTCTTCACACAGTAATGATTCCACTTGAAAACTCTTTACACTATGCAAAATGTTTCACTGCCTCACTGTAAACACCGTACAGAGCCGCACCAGTCTCAAACAATTGTGTGTAATATGTTGAATTTTTATCTTTTCAGTGCATATTTTCCAGTGTGTACAAAAAAAATGTATGCTTCAGATGTGTAAATAATGATGCTGACAGGAGCCATTAGATGTTTGAGAAAGCATCGTTTTTTTTTTGTTTTTCTTTTTTGCTGTAAATATGGTTGACAACTTTTCTTGGAATAAATGATTAAAACTACGACTGTCTGGATTAAATGTGTGCGTGCATGGCCGTAGCTAGGATTCCAAAGGAGTCCAAGCCCACCTACCCTACACCTACACCTAGCCACCAGAAGAATCAAATTTTAGTGTACAGTGGTCCCTCATTTATCACGGGGGATACGTTCTAAAAAAAACCCCGCAATAAACGAAATCCGCGAAGTGAGTTTTACAATTATTATACATGTTTTAAGGCCGTAAAACCCCTAACCACACACTTTTATACACCTTTTTACATGCTTTTGTACAGTACTCCCTTAGTTAATCAGGACGCAGAACACATGTGTGGTTCTCCCTTAGCCAATTAAGGACGCAGAACACAATGCGCGTTCATAATGTACAGTACGCTGTAAAAAAAGCATGCAAAATTACACTAAAAAAATCCGTGAGACAGCGAGTCCGCGAAAAGTGAACCGCGATATAGTGAGACACGACTATATTTATTTTAAAAATTTAAATCTACACTTTATTCATTAATACAGCTGTCCTGTGTTTATTTTAATGTCCCTTCATCATGACCTAAATGTTGTTTTCCTGTACTACGAGACATAACAGATCATTTTTTATAGTTTATAGTTTAGTAACAGAGAGGAGACAATGGGAAATGACATACAGCAGGTCATTTCCCATTGGTCCTCAGCCAGTTATGAATGCAGGATGTTTTGGTTCATGGTAAACACGGTTTCTTATAGTTTAAATTTTTTGGAAATGTAGGATCCAGCTGAGCTCGACCACATTGACCGTATGTATGTATGTAAACACTCATAAATGCACTGGTTTGCTGCAAACATTCAAATGAGACGGTTTGTCTCAGTTCTAATCTTAACTCTGGGAATGTAAATGAGTATTTGACTCATTCTACAACTCTTGAATTGTGCTTTACAAGCTGCTCAGAGTAGTTTTATGAGCATTTAGGCTATGTACATCATGCACATATTTTGACCTGTAGCTGTTTGATTTCTGTGGCGGCTGTCCTGCTCACTTAAACACAGCAGGATGAATATTGGTTTGTTTTACAGCATCCAGGTCCCTTCACTGTTTATTTAGGCACAGGCACAAAATGGGAAAAAAATGTTTCCCACAGTTTTTGCTAATCTCCTGGATTCTCTCTGGATTATCACACAGAGTTTGTTTTATCAGCCCAGGAACACCAGACAGGCTCCGATCTCTGATCAAAATACCCCCACACTGATAGCTGGTGATATTTTTGACAATTTAAACACTAGAGATAACACACACAGTAATGACCGCAGTTATCCATCTGTGAACATCTCAGTCACTTGACTGACCAATATCATTCTGCTATATTTGCCATATTATACTGTTTATATCTTTTAGATTTGCCATAATTTTTCTTAGATATCTTTTTAACTTATACTATACTATACTTAACTTATACTACTATATATTTTTTTATATTTTACATTTCATGTATATTGCTGTTTGCACCAGGGATTGAGGGAAACGTTATTTCAATTCTCTGTATGTCCTGTACATATAGCAGCGTTGACAATAAAGTTGACTTGACTATTACCCCATGGTTTACATGGTGATAACTGACAACAATAATATTACTTTGACCACATGATACTTCATGCTAATTGAGTATCATAATCTAAGCAGCATTTCTGACATGGTTTTAGAATGACACTTCAACAGGTTAACATCTTAGCATGCTCTCTATGAGCGTGCTCTCCTAAAACCATGTGACCTGTTGTTTATGCAGATGTCTGTTCTGATCCTTTTCTTCATCACTGAGCTCTGTTTTATGTTCAATTAAATTAATCCAGTCACCCCCCACAAACCTGCTTTATGTTTGCCATATTGATAGAATGTGTTAATCAGTGAGATTTAGAGAGGTTACTAGCAGGGGGGATGCCGAAGAGGGAGGCAGGGGCTGGGGCTCCTCTGACCAGTGTCGTGGGTAACAGAGTACTCTAATTATTTTTCATGTAACGTGTTACATAACGCGTTAGTTTTGTGTGTTAGGTAATCAGTAACTTTGTTTTTTTTTTTTTTTAAAGTAATCCGTTGCTTTAGGAATTTCTCCAGATAAGGGAAGAAAAACTCTGACTGCAGCCTGCTGTTTGTCAGACAGTACTGTGCCACCTGCACTGTGATGATACGTCTGTGCCCTGCTGACCTACGTTACTTGTGTGTGTGTGTGTGAGTGTTTGAGAAGGCAAGATGGCAGAGAGGACAGCTTTTGATTCGTGGGGAAGTACGCACATTATTTTCAGTTCGCCAGCGAAAAGGACAAGAACAACATAACGGTAAAATGCACACTCTGTGTTGGTGAAAAGCTTCTGTCGACCCCAAAAAATTCCACTTCTAGTTTAAAAAAAACATCTTGTATCCAATGCTGACTGAGTTCATATGGTTGGATGACTGACGTTATTCATTGTCAGGACTTCTCGGTGCATTTAAAAGAGGCTGTGTGTCTGTGTCAGTTAAGTCGCAGCATGTGCAAGGAGCTGCAAACGGCTTTTCATTTTTGTTAATGCATGAGTACTGAAACATTACATTACATTACATTACATTACATTGCATTTAGCAGACGCTTTTATCCAAAGCGACTTACAGAGGGGACATAAGCTGAGAAAGGTGTAAGGAGACAGAATAGTTGTTAGTTTTTGTTGTTTTGTTAGGCAGGGAAGCATTCTCGAAGCAGAAAGGTTTTTAGAAGTTTTTTAAAGGTTGAAAGGGATGTTGCTGTTCTAGACGTGTTAAACGCGTTACTTTTATTCATAGGTGACGCTGTAACGTAATGGATTACTTTTAATTGATGGTAACGTTGTAACCTAATTAACTACTTTCCAAAGTAACTATACCCAACACTGCCTCTGACCCAGTGGCACCCTCCAACAAGTCACATTGTGAACATGCTTAATAACAAATGCATAGCTACTTTTCATCCTCCGTCACTGCGGCATACTCAAGTCTAACAAAGAGATGCTATCAAGTTGCATTATGGGACTGTAGTTTCTCTAACAGCCACTAGAAGCTGGCTCCAGAAGTGAGTCCAAATGTTCAAATGTCCAACTTCACAGCAGAAATGCATCAATACAACATGTTTACAGCCTGGTACAAAAAACAGTTTTGGTCTCTATAGCTAATTTCCCTGTTCATGACAACTGTACTGAGGTTGAATGTTTATAGGGCATCTATAAGGCCTAAAGTTATGCCGAATTAACTTTGAATGACTGGTGAGTGCCATCATCAGTCGCTTGTTTGAGCAACCAGGCTTCATTCATCCCTCCTCAGGTCCACCCATGCTCCACCTCTTGGACCATGGTTTGAGCAGAGGCAGGCCACAACACTGAGCTTCACAACAGCTCTTCAGAAACCTGTGGGTGACATCACGGATACCACATCACATCACATCACATCACATCACATAGATACATACATAGATATCTTGGGCTCTGTTGAGTAAACTAACTTTAGAAAAAAACAATAAAAGAAGATGAAGATAAAGAAAAAGAAGAGGAGGAACAATATTTACTTTATTGCATCCTGCAGGAGTAACTCTTTAAAATGTTTATTTCTTGTGTGTTAGGAGTTTACGAATGTTTGGACTGCATGCCTGTGATTGTCTGCTGTCTGGCATGTTTTTTCTGTGGACTTCAGGAAGCGCAGCAGCTGCTCTGGTAGCAGCTAATAGGGATAATACACAAAGAATAACAAAGGGTAGTGATCCGATTGGCTGAGAGAAAGTGGAATACCCCACTGCTACAATAGGAAATTGTAAACAGCCCTACAGGAGATAAACGCTGCTGTGTCACAATCCCAGTCAGAAACAAAGCCCTGCTCCGTGTGAGCCCTGAGCAGCACGGTCTGATTAGCCTGCTGGACGATCTGCAGGGACAGGGACGGGTCTGCATACGAGACCAAGGGAAATGCGTAGATTAATGAGGGGTGGGGAACAGGGATCCCCTCAGTGATACTTCCCACATCATAAGACGAACAATGCCTCACACACACACATGCACAGCAGACAACAGTATGTGACTGCCGTGTGTTCTTTATGTTCAGCTGGGTACACAGTGTCCTAAAAGTGTAGGGGGAAGGAGGGAGGGAGGGGGCGAAGGGGAAGGGGAGGGACGGTTATAGGCTATGAGATGAAGCTAAAAGGCGAGAGGAAGGAGGCGGGGGGATTTTACCAGACACCGCTGAGTGGAAGATGAAAACAGCTGTGACATAAGTGCCAAGCAGCCAATAGGAGCACGAGAATCCTCAGTTCCCAGACAAGACAGCGAAGGGGCAGACTGAAGAGTCAAGAATCGATTCTATTATTTATGTGCGTTTATGAGGGAGGTCTGATATTTATTATTATTTATTATAATGCAGAGAAAATGTTCATATAGAAAATGCACGGTTCATTTATTTTATTATATATAATACATCATTTATGCTGGTACATTTTTTTCTACTCATGAGTTTGACATTATAGAAACACATTAACAGGTCCTTTGTTGTGTTGACAGCAGGATCATTGTGACTCTGCTCTGCTTTTGTTTCTTTAATAATCCTACTACTGAGCAAACTCTCTCTCCTGATGAAGACCAGGAGTTGTGGCTAAAAGCACAGGGAGATTTCCAGTGAGCGAGCCTTTGTCGAGCGTGTCAGATATATGAAATGGAGTTCTGCATGAGCTCACGTTCTGTATGTAGACACCTGTGCAAGCTCTCCACAGTTTTGCAGTCTGTGAGTTATACAAATTCAATCAAATAAATGTTGGTGAACATATTCATGAACCAGTTCGACCTCTTCAAACCTCAAACATTTTTGAGTTCATTTATTCCCCTGAGGTGACACATGTCATATCCTGGGTCTTTTTTTTTCTCCATTTTCTGCTCCAGTCCTCGCTGGATCCCTACGCTCACACCTCATTCAGTAGTTCCTTGTTTGAACTCCTGGCCACGCCTCAGGAATGAGCTGTGATAGGTGACGATCATGACATAGTTCATTTTTAGAGTGCTTCATGTCAGCTGCTGGAATCCTAATGACACTGACTACATACGTGTTTATGATATAAATTGCAAAAATGGAGATGCAGCCACTTCATCATCTCATCCACTGATTTGTTTGTTTATTCGTGATCATAAATTGTGAAAAAAATATAGAAAAATTTAATCATATTCTCTGATTTATCTACTGTTTTTGAACGTTTTGACCACAGTATATATGTGTGTATTTACAGTGGGTGGTGTGCAGCATGAAGGAAACATGAAACTCTGACCAAGCATAATGCATAAATATAATGCACATCTGGACAAAAATATTGATGTTTATTGTTTGTTTTGTGTATATAAAAATACTGTACACGCATATATCACTGTCTGTTGTGTTGTTAATTCTTAATTTAGTGCACATGTGCTGCAGTCTGAGGATATGTTGGTGGATATGTTTTCAGGCCTGCTGCCAGAGAACAACATGTTCCCAGACTTATAGTATGGTACATGAGGGAGGGGCACCATGTACACACACACACTCACACACAGAAGGAGAGAGCGTTGACAGGATCATATGCGTTTCTCTGTCAGTATACCAGATAGCGAACACCCCCTGTCTTCTGACATGTGTTAATCTGCTGTATAGACTGAGGTCAGTAACCCCAGACAGCTACTTACACATTCACCAGCTTACACAGACACATGGCTGTCATTTGACTGTCCTCCTACTGTAATATGAGGCATGAAACTATTATTTCACCTTTCTTATTACAGAGTATGCCAGGCTCAAACTTTTTGAAGTTTGAATTAAGGGTTCAAACTCTTGAGAACAGAAGGAGACTGCGTGCTCACTTTGCTATTGTGACAACACGTTAAATCTGCAAACCACAGAACCACAAAATCCACACCCTCTACGACCATTCAAAGAAATGTGTTCTTATCTGACCCCAGTAAGCAGGATGGCATCACTTTCCTAGAAGACAGATCTTGTTTGGGTTAAAATGACTCTGTTAAGGTAACTGGATCTTCATTACAGAACAACTCGAGACACGGGACAGATTGTGATCATGTTGGTAGAATACAGGAAATGAATAGGGCACATAGCTGCGCCCTGATAATGTCACCTGACTTCCTCCCCCACATGGACTACTACCACTACAGATCTCTGTCAACTTACTTGTCATTCTTCTTTGTTGGACAGTCTCCATCAGGAGCTCAGCTGGACTGTACAGATGTGCCGTAATGTATGTTCACAACAAAATAAAACCTAGGATCAAGCCACCAAACCTTCACAGGCTTTCACACACACTCATTTGGCAACAATCAACTAGATCTTAACTTCCTAACAGCTCTGTTTTGGTTTCCACCAAACTCCAACTATCCATCTATCCTTAGCAGATATATGCTCCATGATGTTTAGCAGTGTCTAACTCTGCTGTTTGCTGATGAGTACATGGTGTACTGTGGCTGAAAACAGCTGCTTGCTGCTGCTGGAAACCAAGCTGATTATCTAGTCATCAACTGACATAACCAATGAAAGAAGCCTAAAAGCTTTGCAGAGCTGAGAGAAAGTGCAGAGCTGGTGATCATTCTCTGTGCGATGTGTGATACCTCTCACATTACTCATTTGACCCATTGAGAACATAAAAATATTGATTAGTGCAGCTCACAGTCCAAATAAGCTATTCTTCTACAGAAAAGTCACCAAAAAACATGATAAAAAGATGTTTTAATTAGGCTCCAAAAGCCATAGTTAGTCAAAAATACTTATTGCTTAGCAACACTTATGAGTCTGTTGGTCACTGTTGTCATCAATGGTTTCTTCACAGTCCTCCCAAACCTCCCAAACTCTTGTGTAGCACTGACACCAGTTCACACTGGTTTTATTGAACATGTCTCTTTCTGATGAAGAGATGCAACCCCCATAATGCTCGTTGACTGTTTGATCACAGCAGCCATCACATAATTATTTCCCCGACCTTTAACCTTCTATGAAATTTAAGCATTGTGGGCCTTAAACTATATACTGCCTTGTAAAGTTGATATTCATTGCCTGACCTCTTTGTCTCTTTAACCTGAAACTGACACTGTTTGGAAAGGGACATGTTGTATGTGCACAAACAGTTTTAAAGTGCGTGCTCTCATATTCCAGAACAACAGGTTATAGCAGCATGTGAATAACAGGTCATGTCAGTAACATGTTATGACCCGTGGGTGTGTGAGGAGAGGAGCGGCGCTGTTATTTGCACAAACAAAATGTCAATTTGATTTTGCAGAAGGTTTGATATGTTTCTGCGTTTGTTAGTTTGGTGACTGCCTGTTCGTGACACACCTAAAATGAAGTAAAGCTGTCATGTGATTTCAAACGTGAACTTCTGGATTTGTGTATTTGATTGATATTCATATTTTGTATTATTTTACTGGTTCATGAATCACCAAACACAACTCAACAGCTGATGTTTGCAGTGAGAAAGGCAACAGAAAAGTGGAGCCAAAATGGCGTCCACGGGACAGATGCTGTAAGACAGGTTTTATCTTGTAGTCATCTGAAGTCGTGACGTCTATGTTTTATAATCCGCTTGAGGAATTTGTTATGTAATTTTATGTAATTAACGTCCAAGCGTAACGACACCAAATTCAAACATAGGAGCACTGTCATTACTATTATGAACATAAGACCTAATTATGTAGTTTGAAGACTGCGGATTTGGGGTTCAAAAGAATGTCAGCAATAACATTGGTTAGTCAATGTTACCATACCATCATGAAAAAACTACTAGAGCTGTATTAAGACTTCTTAATCAACATGACAGATGTCAGGCTAGCGGCTCCTAACCTGCTGCATCATCTTCAGTGTGTGACTGAACAATGATGTCAGTGGGATGATGCATTGGTCCCTGCTGGATGGTTGGATAATAATAGAAATAATTTCCATCCCGAACAGGAAACAGCTCGCATGAACACCAAGTCAGAGATGATGTGATATCAAATGGCCGTCTAATATGATGTCAGCACAGTAGAGTCTTAAATATGCTTTTTCTTATCAAATTGCATTATTTTTGATCAATTAGAGGATAGTGAGATGCTTTCTTCATTTACAGAATATAAAGAATAAAGAAGAACGTTTAGTCTGAATGTCCGTTTAGAAACACTGTCCTCTGTGTTTCATCTTTGTTGCAGAGAGTAGTCACACTACTGAAGGATTTCTTGATCTTCAAATATTCCATTAGGATCTATCCTTTCAACTGCACTCTCCCTAATGTGAGAAGAGACTTTGTAACTGATTTTCTGTTTCGGCCTGGACATCTTAAGAAGCAAAAATAATGTGCTTTAGTGTTGTTTGATATGGGTGACATGATAATTAATGGGCCTAATGGCTTCTCCCTTTCTCTTTCTCCTCATAAAAGAAGTATTGATCTGGGTTGATGCCTTAATATGTCTCCAAACAGGGCGTCATCTACCCTAATGACAGCACCAAGATGTCTAAAGGAGGAGCGTTTCTATGAGTCATTTTGTGAAAGGAAACTGTCCAGACTGGCTGATTTTGTTCGTTTTGTACGTTTCTATGACACTGAGATTTGCACTTTCTCATTTAATTTAGCTCTTTTTAATTAGTCCTTTGGTTATTGGCAGTTTTTGTCCGGTTAGTCGCTGTAAACTGAGGAACAATGGTCACACTGTCCTCACCAAATACTACTGTCAATCCCAAAACTTTGGCTGCAGTCACTGTTTTTTCTTGCTCGTCTGTTCACCTACTTTTACCTTTAAACTCTAATTAATTCTATTCCATCCTCTCCCCTTCCCTTTCTAAAATCAACCAGTCATGGCAGATGGCTGTCCACCATATTCCGGATTCTGCCCGAGGTTTCTGCCTCTTTTTCCTTGTCACTGTTACGTTAAGTGTTTGTTCATGGTGGGAACTGTCGAGTCTCTGTAAAGAATATTATTACGAGTATGGTCTGGACCTGCTCTGTATGGAAAGTGTTGTGAGATAACTTCTGTTATGATTTAATGCTATGTAATAAAATAGCGAATTGAAATAACTATGTTTGTATTAGTGTATAATCACCTGAAAATAAGAATCTTTGTGTTTTCAGATTTTCTAGATCGGGCCTTTTGCATTTATCTCAATAAGTAAGTAAGAAAATAAGTAAGTCACACCGTCATTCTCCGTTACCTTTTCCTAAAGGTGAGGGTGAGGCAAGGGATATTCATTTGGTAATCTGGAATCTGTAGCAATCTGCAACCTCACCACTAATTCTCCACACCAAACCTTTAAAAGACCTTTTAAAAACATATTAGACCAGGTCCAGACCAAACACAGCTGGAGTGTTGTATTATTGATCTCTGGATAGAGTCAGTCTTTACACTAAGCTAGCTAATACGAGGCATCAGCAGTCTGTATTGGACAAACCAAAGTGTTTTTAGTACATAATCCCTTCTCTTTAACTTTGAAAGAAACACACCTGCTCGGTGTAATGAGGACAAAGTTTATCTGGAGCATGAATATGAATATGAGGTGTTCTTGTAACAACAGGAATGATTACAGCGACGTTCAGACTGTGAATCTAAACTCCAACAGTGTCAGACCCGAACTATCAAGCTGCAGTGACCTGCTGTCTCTCCAGACAAAGCTGACCCACTTCCTCAGTGCGGCTGCCTTGTTTTAGGGTGGCACGTGGCACTGGTAACCACACACACACACACGCACACACAAAGATCTGCACACTCTGCTCATCCTCTCTGACTGAAAGTAAAAATCAGATGTACTCTTTGAAGATCAACATGGTGTCATAGAAATATGAACGTCTACCATTTCATGATTCAAACATCTCTTTTTATTATTATTATATATTATTATTATTATTACAGTGATGATTTGTCTGCATGTGAAAAAAACAACAACATAAACCCTAAACCATTATAAACCATTATATTTTCATAAAAGGTATATCATGTTAAAGCTCTTCAAACGGTCCTGAGAATGATAATAACTTGAAGTATTTATAAGAAGCGATTGCCCGCTCTTCATCTTTGATTTCAGTATCAATTGATTGAACGTCACTAACTTGCTGATCAATTCTGGGCACATTTTGTCACGATCGGCCTAAAAACTGCTGACGTATGTGTCAAAGCAGTTCCTTCACACGTCTCAGTTCAGCGCAGACCTGTCACAGTACTTCTGCAAACTCGTCAGACAGACTCAGGGTAGTTTCAAATGAAGTGACAAAGTTCTGCCTGCCGTGTGTTTCCAACAGGTTACAGTGCTAAAACTTACTTTTTTTATCATTTGCTGTCACTGATCAGCAAGTGTCACTGACTGTTACCATGGAAACATTGCTTTTTAATTCAGGGCTAGTGTGGGGGTACGGTAGCTAACTTTTTAGACTTAAAATTAGTATAAAATAAAAACTGTCCATTGCATTAGATTAATCTAAAAGCAACAATAACACCACAGGCAGGATTAAAAGTCCTATATTGTAGAATGTGACATTTCCATTTTTTAAATTATAAAGCATCTCTGGTTGATGTATAAATACTGTGAAAGTATGAAAACCCTCAGCCCATATTTATACACTGTACCTTTATATAAACTCTCAGGACCAAAAAGTTGTGATGTCACCATCAGCCACGCCAAGCAGCAAACTCTGTGGCTGTGAAGCCAATGTGGAAGTGCCAAAAACTGCAGTGCAAACATCCACTTGAGGCTGACTACAGAACGAGACCAATCAGAAGAGAGACTCATTAATGTTAATGAGACTAAATGTAAAATTCCCTATTCTCGAGCTCTAGAAAGAAGTGCAAGAAAGGAGATATAAAACAATATTAAAGGTCCAGTATGTAATATTTAGGAGTATCTATTGGCAGGAATACAATATACAGTGTGGCTGTGGATCAGAGGTCGAGCAGGTTGTCCACTAATCAGATGATCGGCGAACAGTTTGATCGCCAGCTCCTCTAGTCTGCATGCTCCCAAAGGCTCCTAAAATTTATGAGCAGTTGGCACCTTGCATAGCAGCTAATGAATATAGATGAATGAGATACGTACTGTAAAGAGCTTTGAGTGGTCGGAAGACCAGAAAGGTGCTAAGTACAGTCCAATATTCATTAACATGTGTATGATCACACAAACATAAGAACTGTTATGTTTTTTCATTGTCTCAAAATGAGCCCTTTACAGTTAAAGTGGGTCCTCCTCCATGGAGTCCACCATGTTGAGATGCCATTTGTCTACAGTAGGCCACAACAGACACTGACTCCTGCTTTTTATGTGAATCATGCAGCCAGTTTTTCCTCCATGCTTGGAAGGAGAGGCTGCTAGGTGCCACTGAATCTTACACACTGGACCTTTAAGATGATTTTTGGTACAACACAGTGAAAGTGTAGAATATGTGACTTGACAACAGTACATAACCTTCTTGATTTGGACTGCTCACCCTTCATACCATACTCTAAATACATCTGCACAAAGTTCTCACCTGTGCTCTGAGTCAGGTCACCGCTTTATTTTTAACACACTTGCTGACCCATCTTCTTCCCACCAACCTTAAGGCCGGAAGTGTGCACAGGTATACATAGATCTGGCTAATCCTAATCCAGAGCTCGTTAATCTGCTGTGAAAACAAGGTGTGGACATGCTGTGCCTCCTCAGCCTGGCCTGCTCTGGCTGATGGTCCTTAATCCAGTGTTTCTGCTGTGGATGACACAGCAGGAAAATGATGACAGGACAGTTCAGATTATCCAGCCCTCCCTGACCCTGCCCACATGCCCTGTGCTCTTCACATTGTTGTTTACTCACTTGTTTCAAATCTGCATGGATTCCTTTCTTCGATGTTCACATTACGCATTGTTATTTTTTCTTGTTATTTTTCTCAGCATGCCTCATTCTCAGTCACGTTAATTTGATTGAAGTTATTCTGTATTAGTGTCTCGTCTGCTTTGACAGTTTTTAACAACAGCATATGCAATTTCTTTTCATTTGCCATCAAAATTTCATACTGCATCTAAAATGAGAAGTCAAAACAGACTCTCCGTCGTGCATCATGGCCATCAGAGCATCATATATTTTATATTTTCTACCATCATTGCGTTTTAACATCAAATGGTGATTATGAAATAATGCTGTCAGACAGTAGTTGATCATATTCTGGTCGTTTCCTCCAATATGACACAAATATTAAAGACAAATGTACAGTTCACTTGCATCCTTTGGTTTTTTTGTGATGTACTCTATCATTGTAAATATATATAATCTAGTCTTGATTCTGTCTTTGATGATTGTGACTGTACTTAACTCCAAGTACGTAACAATGAAAACAAAGTGTCAAAGTTCACAGCTGACCAGCGACACAGGGGATATAATGAGTAAGCATGACAAGAGAAACGTTTCTTCTCTACCTAATCCATCATTATGACAGAGACAGAGTGTTCTTAGTGCAGCTGAATGAAAAACAGGAAACTGGTGTGGTAACAAGATGAGATCAAACTGTAAGGTTAGATGTGTTTAGTCAAAGTGTATATTTAATGTTCATTTGCAATGTTCTACAGTGTTCTCAAAGTGTAGTGAAGTAGCAGGTCACATGACGTGGTTAAGATACGTTTGAGTTAAATGTTGTAAATGCAGCCGCAAGAACAACGACTTCTCTACAGCAATAGCATAAAAGTGACTATCCTGTGACTTATTCAAAGCCCAGGGTGCATGGTACAAAATGTACATTCTAGACTACATCATCTGCAGTGTGACAGCTGACAGCTGCAGAGGAAGAAAGAAAGTTTAATAAGATTGCCTTTAAAGATGAAATCAGTTTTCACTGAGGTCCATCATATCCACTTTACAGTCATCAGTCTGTGACCCAGTATTCAAAATGTAACTGGCAGAAAGGATCTAGATTTGTTTTGATTTTTTTCTTTATTTATTTTGTTAGTTTTGTTACATTGCCATATAATCATATTTTGAGTTGGTATAGTGGCTTATTAGAGCTTTCTCTCTGAAAACAGCCGCCTGCTGCGAGACTCTATAAGAGCGCTGAGAGTGAAACACACACAAAGCCGTGGACCAGACAGACAAACAACGATGAATCTCACCATGAAGCTCTGTTAAGACGAGGGGGCTGCAGATACAGCTGCTACAGTAAATCTCTATGTGAGCCCTTTCACTGTTTCATTTGATGATGATGATGATGATGATGATGATGATGATGATGATGATGATGATGATGACAATAAACATATTAATTATAGCAGCTTCAAAATTAAATAAAAAATTAAGTTTGGGTTTGATGTATTTACAGCTTAGATAAATAATGTCTGTAGAGCCTTTCTGGAAAGAGTTCATATTCTATCAGTTTTTTTTTCAATTAGTTTATTTTTATATATTATTTTTATTTATTTTTTAATAGGAGCATTGACATACTGAAACACGATAAAAGCATGAGGAAACTCCCTGACACTGGATTTACACTGAAAATTGAAGAGAAATGTAAATATTCATGAAATTTTCATTTCTGGAGTTCCAACACAGTGTGTCACAGAACAACAGTATTGTCTTTTGTGTGTGTGTGTGTGTGTGTGTGTGTGTGTGTGTGTGTGTGTGTATGAGCAGCAGCAGCAGCAGCACACAGCGTTCAGTACACGATGTCCCAGCACATTTACAGCTCTGTGTCCTCAGCCTGCGAACTGATGCCTCATAGCTTGAGTGAAAGCTCAGCTCATCCACGCAGCAGCGTGGAGGGAGCAGTGCTGCCCTCTATGTGTCAGCACAGGAAGAAGCACAAACGTGGTGGGTGCCTCAGGTGGGACTGGTATATGAGTCTCATCATTCTAATCAGTTATTGGTCATTTACTAATACAATTGAATATTGATATTAAAACAGATGTTAGATATATATGATTGAATATCTGACTAATTACTTGAGGCAAACTTAACCAGGCAGGGATTCTATTCTTCTCTTTGGTTGAACTCGTCAGAGTTGGTGGAGTAACAAAGTGTCAGGAGCTTGTTTTATGGGTTCGCCAGCCAACAATAAAAAAAAAAACTTCTTTATAAGTGCTTGTCTTAACCAGGGTTTAAGTTATAATCTGAGCTATGTGGGGGTCTCCAAAACATCTAATGGGGAAGAAATAAATAAATGAATAACAACCTAATCAGGTGCTGTGGTGCAGTGTGTCATATTCATGTGAACAGGGGTATTGTGTTTTGGCTGTGGCGGTGCAGACACTAGGTTATGCTGGAAAGGAAAGAAGTGACCTGCAGCTGTAAGGTTGAGCCAGATTCATTTTGGAGAAATGCAACCTGACATCACGCTGGTGGCCAATCTGACGTTCAGGCAAACAATGAAACTGAGGCTATCCAGCTGATGTCCATAGGCTAAGCTATGAGACTCTCCCAGTTGTGTCCTGGCTTGGTTTCTTTTATGATCCAGCCTCTAGGTCTGTGTCTGACTCTCATCATTCATTTTGGTTGAGGTTGAATAAATAGTGATGAAGGCAACATTGATTCAATGTTAATTCAGTGTTTATTCAGTGTTGGTCTTCTGTCTGGGAATTGGTTTAATTAATTATTTCAATGTTTGGTCAATGATAAAACAGCGATTGATTTTAAGTTGAACTAACATTCATTTTATGTCTGTCTTAATCTATTTTTTTTTATCATTGAAATAACATTATTTCAGGGTGCAAACCTGATGAAAAATCAATGTTAAATTTCAACATTGATTCAGTGTTGATTTAATGTTGATTCAATGTTGATTCAATGTTGATTCAATGTTGGTCTGCTATCTGGGTTGATTCATTTTGAAGATGTCTGTTGTTGAAGTTTGTGAGAAGACACGACTGAGATGAATTTACTTCTTATTATTCAATAATATTTGAAGGGTAACCTCTATAAACTGACACCCTTTGGTTCTGTTCATCAAGGATCATTAGGAATAGAACAATACTGCTACAAACATAGAAACTGGCCTTTAGGGATGTTGGTCCTGAGGTGAAACAGCAGCTTTGTCAGTCCATTAGTATATCCCAACTTTTAAAAAAAGATTTTTAATTTTAATAAAGGAGAAGCAGCTGCTGCTCTTCTCTTCAGTCCTGAGAGAACAAACTGTCACACATTTAAAGCAAGGACACATAATTGGTTTAATAAGCTCTCACAGTGGATTTCAGTGACACCAGGACTTTTATTCAATTATAGTTTGAGACTTTTAGAGTGTAGAGAATCATTAACGAAGAGAGGCATCCATTCAACAGGATTTCAACTTAAAAACAAAAAGGAAGGTGTTGTAGGTGGAGAAGTCAGCGGCTCTCAATCCACCTGAACACTTCCCATTTTAGCTTTTTCCGCCGCCATCATCAGGACGCTAAATGACGGAGTTTGGAACAATGCTGTTCATTCCTCTCGCAGATCATGATGACCAGCAGCACTGAAGCCCATCTGCCAGCAGAGACACCTGCTACACTGCATAGCAGCCTTCTCTCCATCTCTCACTCTGTTTTTTAAACCACATTCCTAGTTTCAACTAGAAAATGGACAGATCATAACAATGCATCCGTAAAACATGGTGACCTGTGTAGGTGGACTCACAATGCAATGAGTCTTTGACTTGAAGGAGTTCAGAATTTGAAAACATGTAACCAGTCTGAGAGATCAAACTAAACTATGCTGTAGTGAGGAGGTTAGTGATGGTGGAAACATGAAGATGAGTTGATCACAGCTATAGACTGCCCCCTGCTGGTGAATGGACATCAATCACAAACAGCACATTCACCAGCATGGATCAATAAGTGATTATAAGAAACTTCTAGGCTCCTGATGAGGGTCGTGTTCAGTCTCCTCCAAGATTTCTTTAACTGACGGAGCACTTACACAACAGATTTTTTTGAATAATCAATTTGCTGCGGACATTTCAATGATTAGTTTCAAATACAATCCATTCAAAGATAAGAGGTTAGGAAGGAGTCAGTGAGCACCTTATTTATGTCGAAGTCTTTTCTCAAGAGTAGTGTATATAATTGTGATCGACGCCACAAGAGCTGCTTCTCACCTGTGTGACGCCTGCTGAGTCTTTCAGTGTGTCAGGGGACATTTTAAATACAGAAACACGTATTTGTATGATCCACTTCTGAACTCATTTCATTATTTAAGCACAGAGTCTGAACCTCTCTCGCTCTGTTTGCATCTCCTTATTCGCCCGTTCAAATTTGTGCTCTGTTGCTCTCAAACCCTTTTTAATGATTTATTTTAATTGACTTCAAATTTCAAATTAAAACAGGCTGAAATCTTTATTTTATATGGTGGGTTTTCATTGATTTCCTGACTGTAATACATTGCTGATCCTTGTTTTGTTTTGTTTTTTGGTCGACATATCTTCAGGGATTCATACATTTCATGTAAAATTCACAGAATCTTGTAAAATATATACAGGCATCAAGTCTCTTTTCTTTTTTAAAGCACACAGGTGTTTTTACAATATGTTATATTTACAATATACATTTTTTTTTATCACATACATTTTGAAATTCTATCATTGATTCACTAGAACTGGGTTTAGATATTCATACCACAAAATCGCATCACTGGTGTCTTCTTGGCATAGGCTGTGGATTGTGTAGAAATATATTGACCTTGCTTTGATAACTGCAGGGGAGTTCAATCCAATCCACTGGATATCTGATTACCTCCTAAAATATCATATCGGTTAAATAAAATCTCCAGCTACAACACAAGATAGAAGAGTCAGGACTTTTCAAAAATATAGCTGGAAGACGGGTTATTAGATATTGTTAGACTGACATATGTGGCCACTGTGCTCCCTTCCACAGTGCCACGGAGGCTTTCCAGTGGAAACCCTAATGTGATTTGGCACAATTTCCCCTCCTGTCAAAACTGCCAATCAGACAGCTTTTGGGTGTCACTGTGCCATGAGGGTGGAGATCGGACGAGCAGAAAAAGCTGTGTACAATTGTACAATTAATTTTCATTTGTCTTTTAAATGAACATTTCCCTAAATTTACAAGATTGTAAGGTGACTATTAGGCTGTAAAATGACACACAAACATGAAGTTATCTCATAAAGCTGATATGTATGGTTAGCAAATAGTTGCCAATTTAGACATCCGGAAAGACACAGAGTAACGTGATTAATTATTTGGAGTCATGTGTTTGTGTCACCTGATGAATGTTAGTCTAATATTCACTCTCTTTTAGCTCCGTTTTTAGTCTCCACCAACTCCTGAGGGAAAAATCAGGCAACCAAAACAGTAAAGTTGTAGACTGTAAAACAAAATTAATGTCATAGTCAGGAAGGTTTTCATTAGTGACATTTAAATCTTAGAGGTGGTGTTCACTGTCAGACAAACAATACAAACCCTGTATAAGAGCAGTACACGTGAACAGAGCTTTATGGACATTATTTATAGAGAGCAGATCAGGGAGTTGAATTGAAAAGCATAATTTACAGGCCTGTGTAAATTGGACAGAGCTGCGTCTTCCTGCTGTAATCCCACATGTGTTGGCCTTTATCTCCAGAACTAATAAAAATGATGCTTTAGATTCATCTGGAGAGACTTTGAGTCTGTTTGATTTAGGGGCGTGACTACTCTCTGCAAGACTCTAACTGCTCCCAGTGCTGGATCAACTTTATCCATGAGCTGCAGGATAAAGGAAATGAATCTTTAAAATGATATCAGACTGTTTTGACTGGATTTGCTGGAAGTTGTTGTTCTGTTTGAGGAAGTTAAGGTATCTATTTCAGATATGAGGTAATCATTTGTTATGTCATCTCCTTATACAGTGCAGTGTTCATGCCGTGACTCACAGACAGTGACACCGGCCACCATGCTTAACCTCCCTCCTGGGATGTTATACGATATTACATTGTCAAGCTCCAGCCACACCGCTCGGCACCACTTGACACAGTCTGTTTAACACTCAATATCGTCGGAAGATGTTGCATTTCCTCTCCAGCGCTGTGGTGTTCAGCGGGATTACGACCAAACAGATTGATGATGCATCACCACAAACCAGAAGGACGGACACACCTCACAACTCCAGCTAATTGTTGAGGTGCAAGTCAGAGGCAGGTTGCAAAAAACGGATAGGTAACTGATCAACAGAAAGCCGACTGAAGGAGTCAGTGTGTTTGTCACATCGTTGCCTGAGCATCCTTCCATCCAAGTGAACAGCCTTCTCACGCTCTCTTTGTTGCTCCCCTCTCAGCTACTGCTGTGTTTTGTATGTGCAAACAAGTCTGACACCGTCAGTAGGATTGTCTGAAAGTGTGTGTCATTATTCCCATTGAAGCTCTTGGCGACAGATAAGCAGTCAGGTAACATGTCTCCCTGTCTCTATCACAGCAGGCGTTTCAGTGTGCCCATTCAGAACAGCTGTACACACTTCAGCACAGTTTTTCCAGGCGTATACCTTGATTTTTGGCTACTTTAAATTCAACTGATTGATTGATACAGATGTTACTGACACTGTGGATTCTGGATAAATAGAAACCTATATGATTTCTATTCATGGAGTATAGAGTATATCTAACTCAAGGCCTTTCTTTAAGGTCCAAGTGTGTAAGATTTAGGAGAATCACTCCTGTCCTCCAGAACCAGCGCGTTCAGTTTAAAATCCTCCTCCTCACACACAAAGCCCTCCATGACCAGGCCCCCTTCCTACCTCACTGACTTGCTCCATCGCCACAATCCATCCCGCAGCCTTCAAATCTCTGACAAAAACACACCTTTTTAAAAGGTATTTTTTAAAAATGTTTTAGCCTAGTCTAATGTGTAAGGTGTTTCCGGGTTCTTTAGCTTCCTCCCACAGTCCAAAGACTTTAAACTGCAGATGGTGTGAATGTGAGCATTACTGTTTGTTTGTCTCAGCTCTGTTTGTCTCAGCTCTGTGATAAACTTGTCCAGGGTGTACCCCACCTCTTGCCCAGTGGCAGCTGGGATTAGCTCCAACACCCTACAACCCTGATGAGGAGCATGTCCTCTTGCACAGGGTCTGCCATGTTGAATCACCATGTTTCTACAGCAGCCGAGTAGACAAACTAAACACAACAACTTTTGTAGTCACTCTAGTTTCTTCTTCACGTGAGGACTATTCAGTTGGCTGCAAATCTGCAACTTCAATGCTAGATATAAACTAAAATCCGACACGCTCGTCCTTTAAGGCAGTACGTATGCCAAGTTCAGACTCTGGAATTGGTGAGTTCTAACTTGGAAACTGAACTCTAACAACTCCGACGTTCAGCACACAGAGAAGAAACCCTTGTTGCATATCTATGGAAGTTGTTCTGCCGGTGTATGAAATCCTGAAATCCTGAAGCAGTGGACACCAAACCATGTGTGTCTGCAGCTTTCAGTACAACACGACACAGATCTTTGCTGCTAATTAGTTTATCACATCTCACCGACCAGGTCACCTTCACTAATTAAAGCAAGCAAACGTCCTTGTCAGTGCATGAGCGTATTGAGCTATTCAGTCATCATTCTCACTGTTAAGAGGACCACAGTCTCATCAGCCAGTTTGCTCCGGGCATGAGAGGGACTTTTAAATGGGCTGATAGAAACAGACCACTAGAACAAAGGCATGCTGGGAGCGAGAGATTGCAGCCCAGAGGACAAAAGGAGGCATTTAAGGCTAATGGCTCACCAGATGATTGATTGCCAGAGATTAAAACTGCTACCCATTCACTGATGTTTTAATGAAATGGCCAAACATAATTTGGATTGGTAAGATAGTATGTGAATAGGAGCACGGGGTCACGATACATCACAGTACATGGTTTGAAGAGGAGGCTGCTCGATAGAGGCTGGGAAGGATGATCTACTATGGCTGTTTACAAGGAGATAAAAGAGAAATTAGGATCAACTTCCTTTGTGAAAAAAAAGTGTAAACAGCTCAACATATCCTGTGTTACTAATCAAACAGAACATAATATTAACTATAGATGGCCTTCAGGGGCACCAGTAAGCGACAAAAACTTTACTTTGTAGTTTGTGACTCACTGCTGATTGTTCCTCTGCTCTGATTATTCCAATCTGCATGGACATTCATTTGAATCCAGACGATAGATAAAAGAAGAGCTGCCGCCAACGAAACAGATAACCTGAGAGCAAATATGTGTAACCCTGAGGAAGGCATTTGTGTTTCTATTAAGGCAGCTACAGCTACCGTTTAGACCAACACACACCTTTTGCCTTTCAGACAGGAGATCAGGAGCCACAAAGGAGCCATACTTCACATGGCAGGGTCCATAATGAGGAGGTTCTGTGTGCCCTCACAAAAACTTGAGTATTAAAAACCTCATTTTCTGCATCTTGGTATCTTTTTTTATGCATGTACATAACCACAAAACCCAACAGAAACTCTTTTAAAGGGTGAACATACAATTTAGAAAAAAGCCTAATGCACACAGAACTGCACGTCTATATTTATTAAAGTCTATGGACACAACAAACAGAGCTGAAAAAAGCTCTCACTTTATTGCATTACAGCATAATATATAATATACTCCCATCTGCATATATAAAATTCAGATTATCAATCCAAAGTAATAAGTTAATTAACAGTAGTTAGTTGGACCGATGTTCAGTCAACACAGAAGCTTGTAGTGAGCAGGTGACTTTCTGTCAAGGGTGTAGCCCGCCTCTCGCCCAAAGTCATCTGGGATAGGAAGAGGAAATGATGACATATATGTAGCTACTTATGTAAGGACATTGTGTTTTTTATGACTCTTACAGGCTAAACAGGCTAATTTCTGAACATATCTAAGATTTAATGGAACCAGGCTGTAGATAATTACTGACATTCTGGCTGCATTTATTTTTATTTCTACGTCCAAATAACGTGATTTCATCTGGATGTGGAGAATAAATTTCAGTGTCGGTGCTTCATGCCCACCTGCTACACAGTACATATAACACTTACATGTGTTATACTCATTAATATTAGTACAAGGGAACTGTGGGTGGTCATTTTCCTGCAGCACCACAGAAAATCTGTACTATCTGTTTACAGTGATATTAATGTATAAGCTGGGCGGGGTGCACTCATTAGTTGGCATATGTAGTATCACCACAAGAGACTGGTGAATAATTATGTTAATAGCTCAGGAGCACTGGAACCTAATGAAGGTATGCAAAGGAAATGTGAAAAATTGCAATAATAGGAAAAGATGGTTCATGTAAGGAGAGAAAAGTCACGAAATATGAATGCAAGTTTTTATTTTAGGGATTCATTTATCTGAGTTGACAGGAAATTAGAGAACAGAGAATAAATCCCACCGGTTTTGTTTTTCCTTCTATTCTCTGCAGGTCTGTAGTTGCTATTTTAGTGCATTCAGCTAAAACTTGTGCAAAACCCCTTACAGTGGTACTGACTCAGCTTTTAGTCATTTGCGGTGATGTTGTCTGCCCTATTTATATGAAGTAGGATAGGTGAAAATATAGTTTTTTAAAGGCCATAGCTGTCTGATGTAGTCATTAGTCACAGTGCATCACAGTTACATATAAGTTTTAGTCAAAGTTCCTTCAGCAGTCCAACACGTACAATCCTGATTTAAGGCACTTCTCCATAAAACAGTACTCCTCTACGAAACCAATACTTTAACTCTATGGCCCTGTTACATGAATGTGTGTCGTGGGTGATCCGCTCAGAAGTGGATAGTCCATACATTCATTCTTCTTGTTTTGCACCTTAATATGACGCTGTGCGAATAAGTACATATTTTGGCTCGCACTTATTATATCTGTTGAGTAGTAGTCATTCAGTGTGGCCCAGGACACATTTCACTGCTTGTCATAATCGGCCCAGACTACCTCTGAACATGGTCTGAGTAATCAGATCTCAGTGTGTGCTCACTGTTGCTTGGGTGCATTTAACCCTGTACTTAGATCTGTCCACTTGTGAACGGATCACCCAAGACCCATTTTAATGTCATGTGGCTGTAGATGAACCCAGAACTGTGTCGTATGCTGTGTTGTGTAAAGAAGATACAATATGAATGAAATGAATGAGGCAGTTGTGTAATTTGTCGCTCAGGATTGAGATAGCCTTCCCTGCTTCCTGTCTTTGAGTTAAAAGGATGAAGAACCTCTGTCATATTAATGACACAGATTTAATATTTTCATCTCATCTTAGCCAGCGAGGAGGCCTGTGGGCGGTTTATTACAGTGTTGCAGATATTGTAGTAGTCATCAGTGGACAGACACTATACATTTTTAGTTTTTCCTCCATTGTTCAGATGTATGGCAGAAATCTAAGATTACGGATAATGCTGTGATCATAAATTCATATGCATCTGAAACCACCTGATTGATTCCAAACAGACTGTTGCAGATTTATCGTCTTTATCTCAAGGTACAAAAAATGACACGCTGGTGCTATCAGGGGTATATTATGCATGTAGTACATTTTACATCTATATTTCCAAATATATCCGTATTTCAATGTTTGTCTCATCTCTTGAAAAAATGTTCATTCGTCACGAGAAACATTCGAACCAGGGGCGGTTGTTCAAGCTGCTTTATATAAATTTGTACCGCAGGCTGTTTCATTTCACGGCATGCAGCTCACACACCACTGATCACGAAAATGCACCATCATACTTCAGATTTGTCTGGGAGTTTCTGAGGAACATACGGCCGTTGCCTTCTGTTTACAAAATCGGAGTGGAGGAGTGCACTGAGAAGTAATAGCTAACATTCATCACACAGACACCATTACAAAGTCTGCAGAGGCTCCTCCTGTAAGTGCTATGGTCTTTATAATCAGTTATTCTTAAAGAAGAATTCCCTTTAAAGCTGCATAATCACTTCTTTTTGGCTACTTGGGCTCATCCGACACCAGAGACCATCAGGGTTTACCAATCACACAATCTCTGCCCACAGAACTATATCAAAGGTTTGACGAGAAAAAGACAAGCAAGCATGACTTAATACCCCAATATACAATTTGTTGACCTGCTGACAGAATTTGACCCTATCTAAACCTGACGATAACACCACTGACCTCACACAAGGGGGGAAATCTATAAAGCACCAATCCATCCACACCCTGTATGACCACCAGCTAATAAAACCCACAAGCTGTGTGTGACTATCAAAGAGCAGAAAAATGATGTCCCTGGGATCAATAAAAGATGCAGAGAGGAGAAGCTTTTAATTAAAGCAAACCACGGAAAATTTTAACCTGACCCGGCTCTGCAGTTATGAACGAGCACACAAGACTTCATTATTTAAATTTATGTTGAGTCGACGGAGTGCAGAGATTTCATTTGAATTTATATCTCACAGGACAGAAGAGGAATGCAAATTCACACCTCTGTTTACTCAGTCGCACAGTGGGATTTACCAAGCCTATTAAAATGTGACTTACAATCAGTTCAAAGGCGTCTCACTCCATCGACAAATGACAAAAATCAACAACAATAAAAACTTCAGCACAGTTAATATTTCAGCATGCGTTGGATTTTTACTCATGATTAGTGGATCTAGTTGTAATGCTGGTCAGTCCTTCCATCACTTTGGTCCAAACTGAAATATCTCAACAATTACTGGACTGAATGCTGTGAAATTTAATTATTTATTCATGGTTCTCAGAGGAATAACCCTACTGACCATATCTTTTAGATACATCATCACAACATGTGTCCACAGTGGTTCGGACCAATCAGCATCCTATGAGGAACCAGGCTGCTGCTTACCAGGTTAGCATAGATTCCACTAGTGTATTTGGTCATTGAAAAAATACCAGTGTCCAGTGTGTAGAATTTAGTTGCATCTAGTGGTGTGATTGCTGCATTGCAATCTCCTCACATCACCCTCGCCTTCCTGGGGTAAAGGAGACAGCACTTGAGAGGCCTTTTCTAGAGTCAGAATTTAGTTTGTCTGTTCTGGGATACTGTAGAAACACGGTGTTTCAACATGGCGGCCTTCATGTAAAGGGGGTCCGCTCCCACTGTAGAATATAAGAAGACAATTTTTAAGTAACAAAATGAAAGGATTCTTATTTTCAGGTGATTTTACATGCATGAAAACATAGTTATGAAGATTATATACCATGTCTGCCTTACTCAGGATTTTCTCTGGAAGCTCTTCTCCTGATGTTGGCCCATGATGGAGGCTTTATACCTGCCATTTATTTTTTGAAGGTGCCTTCCCTTTTCCAAACAGTTTTCAATGATTGCTTAACGAATGGTTCTGTAGTGTGGCCAATTTAAATCATGATTTTCTTTCACCAGCACCTCAAATGCATTTTGCAACACTAAAATAGTCAGCATTACCCAAACATCAGAATGTTGTCATTGTTAGCATGTTAGAGCATGCCGTGCAACCTCACAGAACCACTAGTGTAACTGTAGACTCTCATATTAGCCTCTCCTTCCACTGTGCACTCTGTATTGTTGGGTGCCAAAATTCCATGGTCAGAAAACTGTTATAGTTCTGTGACAGAAATAGCTCAGTTTTGTTCTCCAAGCTGCATCAGAATGATCTGAATGATTGTGTTACCACAGGAAAAAAAAGTCATAATTTGTTGGCCTCTTTGTTGGTAATGCTGTTAGTAGACAGCTACGTATTTACACAAGAGGCAGACACAGAGCAACATTATCACTCATTCTGAGTTGTCTTTGTGTCCATCTGAGGAATGTAAATCCAGTATTTATTCTCTTTAGCTCTGTTTTTGGTCTCCACCAAATCCTGAGAAAAATACCTGTCTCTCAGTTAGTCCCTAACTCTGTCTCTCTGCTGTTTGGTGCTGAGTAGGTCATGTACAGGTTTACCAGAGCTTTAATGCAGACAACATTTGACAGCAGACACCGGAAACCAGGTTGATGAGAGTACTGAAAAACTAAACTAAAACTGTAAGGTCTTAAAACCAAAATAATGAGCTAAAAGAGACTAAAGTTGTTTATAATCCGACACATTTCGTTTCATGACTGGAGAAAAAATGAAAACAGGGTGTTGTGATGGAAGAAGGGATTGGTTCTCAAAGCCTTGTTTTTACAACCACTGCATCACTGCTTAGCCAGCAGCAGTATTGAATAAGTGATGTATCCATCCACAGTCTGAGGGCTTTTGTCTGTCAGCATGAATGGAAACGGTCAGTGGGCTGAAACCAGCATCTGCTATGATGACTGTAAATCAACTGACCCACAGTGGCTGCCACTAAATCACACTTGTTTGTGAGGTCTGTGTGTGTCTGTTTGTGTGTGTGTCCAATCATGTTGTTTACTCCACACACATCAGACGTGACTTTTTGGTGTGATTTCATATGTGAAGACCCAGCTGTAAGCAAGCGTATGAACTGATTCAACAGTTTGCCATGAATGATATGGTGATGATCCCATGCACAAACAATGACAGCAGATGATATGTTGATTAAAGTGTCTCGTTGACATTTCCATGTGCTTTAACTCTTTTGTCCATCGGGAGTGAAGAGTCTATTTTATGATCGAATCAGTGTTTCATTTTGACCAGGTGTCTGTAATGACGTGTATGTCATTAGATAAGAGAAACAGGATTGTTTTATTTAAATATGGAGGCATTTTTAGAGACATGAAAATGTTTAACTCAAAGACTTGACTGGATAAATAATGCCCTGCAAGACATTTTCTAATGTGAAATCCCTCTAGACAGTAAGACATTCTATTTTGGACATATGCCTCAAGATGGGTTGAAAAGAGAGAAAGATTTAATGAATATACTGCTGGTGGTTGGTAAAAAAGGACTTTTACCAAGAAATGGTTGTCACTGGAGAGCCCAACTCTGAATGCATGGATGGAAATCACAATGAACATATACAAAGTGGAGAAATCTTAACAGCATCTGTTAATCATAAGATAGAACAATTTGCCTCCCAATGGAAAGGCTGGGACACCTATGAGCCCCCCTAGACCTGATTTTGTATTCAAGGATCAATAACTATGTTGTAAAGAAAATGGTCACTCCCTGACTGTTCACTGTTCATGGCTTTATTAATGTTACTTTCTCAAGGAAGTAATTTGGGACCTGTAACAAATGTCATGATTTATACTGTACTATATCTGAAATACATTGTATGGAAGTGTATGTTTGGTGCAGAAAAAGGGTAGGAGGGGAAATAAGGGTCTTGGACCGATGGATGGAGGAGTTTGGTGGGGAGGTGTGGACATGGGATGAGTTTGAGGCATGGTCTTTGCTCCTGAAACTCTAAAACCTTATTTAGAGAACCTAAAGACAAAAGAAGTTTGTAGAGGAAAGTTATTTAATTAACCCATGAGCCCCTGTGATCCTGGTTGTGAATCACCAGCACAGGAGAGTTGTGTGCAGAGCGTATGAGGCTGCCTAGGGTGGATATGTTTTTTCTTTCTTTTGCTTTTTTTCTACTTAATGAAAACTGAGACTGGGATGTTACTGTGTTTGCTGCACACACACCCGTAAGAAGGAGCTGACTAGTTGGAGGTGACACCCTAAACCTAGAAGCTTATTCATTGCGGAGTTTGCAGCTTATTTAATATTATTTTATTTATCCTATTTCTATTATTATTTTGGCTATTATCATCACTGTCAAAATATATTTTGCTCATTCATCAATCACAGTGGGGATGAAGCTCTCCTGCCACTATCCACACCCACAAGCTAAGCCATCGCCAGCAGCAGAGGCACCACCTGACCATATTTTTTAGATTTTCACATGGTTTTAAATGGACTGAGATCTGTTTCATAATGTTAGGGGAAATTGACAGTTTCAGTCCAATATTCAGTCCAGTTTGACTTTGTTATCAAATTAAATCAAATCAAATCAAATCAAATCATCATTTTGATTTGTATCAATTATCATCCCAATTCAGTAAAACGACAACAACCACACACAGCAATAGAACCTTGGTTGAGTCTGAACATGGTCCATACTGAGCCATGTGTTTCAGTACTGCTGCTGTTTGAGTTCTGAAATGAAGACAATACCCAAGGACCATTTCAAGGCCAACAGCACCATCTGCAGGAAATAAAGCAATCCTCAAATAAAACGTCCTCACGCATACATGCAGTGCTTGATGCTTGTTTGTTGGTAGAAATGTTAAGAGTGAAGGGCAGCCTTCAGAGCTCTTTGTGATGTCAGAAATTCTGAAATCACATGAGTGGGATTATTCATCATGTTTTTCTTTGCCTTATATACACTCCTGATCAAAATCTTAAGACTGGGGGGAAAAATTACTAATATTTGCATTTCGCGCTGGTGGAACTTAACTAGGTTGTAAGTAGAGCTTCAAAATGCAAAAAGAAGAAACAGGAGCAAGAGACAAAACAGAATCAGCACTTTATTGAAAACTGCATTTAAACTCAAACAGGCTGTTTATCAGCTGATCAAAAGTTTAAGACCACAGTCTAAAATAACCCAAAAATAGATGTAAAAGTGTCAAAAATTGACTCAGTAGTACTCAGTAGCCCCACCATTCTTGTTTATCATTTAAAAAAATTAATTTAGGCATGCTTCATGTGAGTTTTTCCAGAAGGTTGGTGAGAACATTGCCCCATGTGGTGAAGATGGCTTCAAGAAGGGAATCCCTGGTCTGGACCTGATTTCCCTTTTTGTAAACTTCCCTTGCCATCTACCCCTAAACTTCCTCAGTGGGATTTAGATCAGGGGGTCCAAAAGAGCCGAACCCTAACCCTGGAAAAAGTCCTCAGGCGGGCGTTGTGATTTTGAAGCATATTTGAAACAGCAGATGAGGGTTCTCAGTCAAGAGGGATCCCTGCTGCAACATCTCCCCAGAGCTAGCTGGATTTTAATGCCCCTGCACAAACTGAATCTCCTGTGTCTTCACAGACAGCCCGTCAGATCCTCCAGCTCACTGCAGGTGAATTTTTTTTGGGTCTATCACTTGACTTTTTTTGTCCCATAACCCCCAGGATCTTTTAAGAAATTTAAAATGACTGCCTTACTGCATCCAAGCTCAACAGGTATGGGGCGTTGCGAGAGGCCTTGCTTGTGCAGCTCAACAATCCTTCCACGTTCAAAGACAGAAAACCTTTTTGCCTTTGCCATCAGGGGGTCATGACTCATGACAGTGTGAATGCCCGATTCAGTTTTCAATAAACTGCTGATTATATTTTGCTGACTTTTGCTCCTGTTTATTTATTTTTTTTGCATTCTGAAGCTCTACTTACAACCTGGTTAAATTCCACCAATGCGGAATGCGTAATTTTCCTCCTGGTCTTGAGATTTTAATCAGGAGTGTATATATAATTATAGTTCTCTTTTGATTCCTACATACATACAAATAAAAAAAAAGATTGCTATTAAAAAGAAATTAATTAACTTATATATAATGGCTTATTTTAACCATTTGTAAAAAACATAAAAGCTAATACATTTGCAACAACATATATTATCAAAATAAAATGACATTAAATTATTCAATAACTATTTTTCCACAATTTTTCTTCTTTAACGAGTTTAGAAAAGGCGCGTGTACCCACGCACACTTTGTTTGTACGACGGCACGAGCTAATGTCAGGCCCCGCCCACGTGTTGTGGTTCCGCTGTCACGTGACAGATAATAATAATAGAAATCACACTAAAACGTGTCAGCTGACTCTGTCTCACAATGCAGCACGACATATTATAACCACTGATACTATATACAACTTGATTTTATTCCAGACAGATAACATTAGAATATTATTTTGAAAGGTCCAAGCGGAAGTGGTTTTGGTCGTAGTCCAGTCTTGGCACTGACCGGGAATGAAACATCTCTCTCCATCACGGTGACTGAAGATGGACCCACCAGAAGCCCTGTCCGGTCAGGTAGGCGGTGTGGATCAGCATGCTACACCGACCCCGGTGGACGTCGACACCGCGGTGCTGCTGCTGGGAGCGGGAGTGACCGCCGCCACACACCCGCTGCTCTACGTCAAGCTGCTGATACAGGTAGCTCATGTAGCTCGCTGGCTAACTGTCTGACTGTGGTTTGTTTCGCCCTCTGCAGTCCTCCACAGCTTCATGCTCCCGGGAACTCATCCAGCTTCACCGACCGACGGGCTGCTCGTTACCCCGGTTAGAGCAGCGTGTTCTCCCGGTAACGGGGGATGCAGCACAGCAAAGAACCAGAGGCATCATCATCATCATCATCATCATTTATATCTTCAGCTTCATAACTGTGTCAGCTGCTAGTGTTGCTCCTGTGTGAATTCGATATTTCAGCATTATTTTAAAACGTCAAATCAATTTTTTATAATTCGTATAGCCCAAAGTCACAAAGTACATTTGAGGGCTTTACAATCTGTACAGGGAGTGACACCCTCTGTCCTTAGACCCTCGGTTCGAGTGAGGAAAAACTTGCCCATAAAAAACCCTTTAACAGGGAAAAAAGGTGGAAGAAACCTCAGGAAGAGCCACAGAGGAGGGATCCCTCTCCCAGGACAGACAGACGTGCAATAGATGTCACGTGTACAGAACAAATCAACACAAACATATTGTACAATTAATCACAATGAATGATAAAATGACCATAGTAGCAGATATGGTAACAATAATGACAGTAATAATATGTGTAGTGGACGTCGTGCAGGATCACAGCAGCAGCCACGATCCACAAGAACCTGCTGGACGACAGAGCACAGAAACATCACTGTGAATGCATCATCTCTGTAGTTTCTATAGACCGTCCTGTCGAGCACAGCAGTACGTCGTGCGTGTTGTGTCAGTGTGGAAGAGATGCGGCGTCTGTGAAGCGTCACAACAAGCCTGCCTGAATGAGTTTGACCAGCGCCGGTCCTGGCCACATTTGCGCCCTGGGCGAACCACCCCCCCACATTGCCCATAGCTAAGACCGGCCCTGAGTTTGACCACTGACCTGAAGGAGCTCAGTGCATTCTCCTCTGTTCGATCGGGACAGGAATGATCTTAGGGCTGACAGAGAGCCATGGTTTTTGTGATTGCATTGATAAAATCATGACTTTGTGATCAAATCATCATTTGTCGCCTTCTTAACTTTTACTGCCATGCAGGCTCTGGCGGTGACTGAGCAGGCATGTATCTCTAAAACACCAAGCCTTAAGCATTGTCCGCTCTGGACACCGCTTCGGGAAAGCGCTGTATTTGGGTCAGAAATGCGACCAAAACTCTGAGAAAAAGATGCATTTTGAAATGACATGGCCGTGGTGTGAAGCACAGAGTCTGTGTTTGTTTCCAGGTGGGTCACGAGCCTCTTCCCCCATCTGTGGGCACGACTATGTTTGGACGAAGAGTCCTATACCTGCCTGGCTTCTTCTCCTATGGTGAGTGAGTGGTGATCATTCTGATTATTATTATTATTATTATTGGTCTGCACGTGCATTGAGAACAACTGACAGCGGATGGATCTGTTTGCAGCACGGTACATTGTGAAAGTGGATGGAAAGCGAGGACTCTTTCGTGGCCTCTCGCCTCGTATCGTGTCCAGCGCCGTCTCCACTGTAGTGAGGAGCAAAGTCAAACAGGTGAGCGATGTATTATCGGCACAAGATGAAGACTGATGGTGATAAACATTTTGTATAGCAACACTTTTAACCAATTTAACTGTCGCAGAAAATCACTTTTTCAGTTCTTCACTTCACTCACAGATTTCAGTTCAGTTGAGCTTACGTGAACACGGTGCCCACACTCTCCTAGAGGCGGCCTGTCTTTCCTAAACCAGGTTCTAAATCCAAACAATCGATCTAGATAAACCACATGTTGCTACTCAAGGGATAATTTCATACGAGTGGATCTTGAAAGAGGCTCTGTTGTGAGTGTGTGATTATCAGAAAACAATATCCGGGTTTGTTTTGAAGGTGGAGGTTTGTGTGGAGGGCTGTTAAAGGAATTTAAGTTTTTCATTCAGCAGGTGGAGTTTCTGTTCAAGAGAGACGGGATGCAGACTTCACTCAGGAAAGTGGTCCAAGAGGTGAGAGTGACTCCTGAGTAACAGGAATGCATGACTTTTTTTATTTTTTTATTTTAAGTCTAACTGTAGTTCTGTAATTCAGATGTCTCATTATACCTAATGTCTACATGCTCAAGGTTCAAGGCAGGGGCACAGAGTATGTACCATTACTTGTGCTTGTTTAAAAGTATTCTTTTCTTGTTGAATGAAGTAAGGTACTGTTTGAGGATCAGTACTAACGCAGGTGTCGTATCAGCACTGGTTTCGTAATGCGTAGTCCTGCTCAAGACACGTTTATCCACCACAAATAGATCGACTTTTCTGTCTGATGCTTTACTGTACACTCCTCTTTATTGCTTGACTTCCTCTCTCCAGACCTCACATGAGATGATCATCCAGTGTCTGTCCAGAGTAGCCACTCATCCTTTTCATGGTATGTCCTCATAAAGGCTGTCAGACTTTATTTCACCATAAAAAGTGTCTTTTGATTACGTGATTATATTCAAAGCAACGCCCCAACCAAAAATGTGTTTTTTCAATGAATCCTTTAGTCAGTAAAAACACAGTTCTTCACCGTGATGTCTTCACGTCTTGTTGTGTCCGACTAACTAAATCCCAAAGATATTCAGTTCATTAACATTCCTTATCATGTTTAATCCTTACACGATCAGACCGATCATCCATCCATCCATCCATGTGTGCTGTGGACAGTATGTGTCATGTTGTCAGTCTCCTGGCTGAATGCAGCATCATGACATCCAGGAGGTTCACCTGTTTTGTTTTCCTTTGGCAGTCATGTCAGTGCGGTGTATGGCCCAGTTTGTTGGCAGAGAGGTCACATACAGGTAAGTCTCAGCATGTTGCTGCAGATATGACACAATATTTCCTTTGACAACTTATTTTTAAATCCCATCTGTCTCTGCAACATTGAATAGTCATGACAACCCAGGTTAATGTTCTGAAACGGCGTCATCCTTCAGATTTCAGTGACCCCACCGAGGTAATCCATTGAATACCACCCTACTGTATGTTTAATCATCAACACTTTGAATGGTGACCAGTAGGGGATGTTTAGTTGGCATTAACACAGCTCAGAAGTGAGCGACCAGTAAATCAGTGACACAGGTTCATGTGTAACTTCTAAGTAGTTGTTGAAGAACGCATTCACAACCTTTCCTGTCGGCGCTTTGAATGAAAACTGCCAAATATAAAGATAGATACACTGAATGACTATTACAGACAAAATTGTGTAAATAGTCTAAAAAAGAGCGGTGAATTCTAACTGTAACTACATGTTCATGGTCATTGAAGCAACAGAAAGAGCCTCACAGGAAACTGAAGTACAGTGTACAATCTTGGTCACTGTTCTTTCATAAACAAATGAAAAGGATCCTTTTTCAGGACTCATCAGTCCATCCATGGTCGGGCTCTAACATCAAGTGGTCGATAATTATTAGTTATTAAGAGTTGAACCATCAGAAACGTGCCTCATTTTCTTCATCAGGACTTTGTAGGTCTGGTTTGAATGACTGCACCAACGCTGTTATGATTGGTGCGTTGAAGTACATGCGATGACTAACATTGTTTAAATTTCAGTCTTTAGGCAAACATGTTGATCTCACTTTGTTTGTGTCATTCGCAGTGGGATGTTCAGTTGTATTGTGAAAATTTTTAAAGAAGAAGGATTTGCTGGGTTCTATTCGTGAGTCATACTTAATAATTTCATTCCTACGACATACATGTTCCTTTGACCTGCATCGGTCTGAGCAGTGTTTTGTGTGTTTGCAGTGGTCTCATACCTCATGTGGTAGGAGAGGTCCTCTTCCTGTGGTGTTGTAATCTCTTGGCTCACTTTATTAACACCTACGCTGTAGACGAAAGTGTAAGTCCATCATCAGTCTAACAATAACATTGTTTTATACGAACACAAATCCCGTACTGATAAAACTATTGTAGAAATGAACAGCTGTGATTCTCTGAGAGAGATGAAGCTGCACTGTGTGCTTAAAGTGTGAGAGAAAGTTCTTCCTGTCGGATCCAAGTCCGCACTTCCTTGTGATAAATTCAGTGTATTAATGTACATTTCTACAGCATTGATTCACTCGGCTGCAGTCTGAGATAATGTAACCTAAGAAAAGTGAAGCTGCAGTGATTTCACAGTCCACTGATGGTCAACTTTGATGAACATGAACCAAAACTGCATATCTGCAATTGGTTTGTGTTGCAGTAAACGGACACTGTGCTCATTAATTCTGTTGGGTCTTCAGAGGCAGAGAATTTCCCCCACAGAGCCGACCAATCACAACTTATCTGTGCGATCGTCCTTTGAATGCAGCGAGGAGAGAGGCACAGCTCATTAAACACTGACTGCGGCCCGGTGTTGGTGATAAATACAGCATGTGTCACATCTTTGCATGAGAAATGGGAGCAGGAACACTGACGAGACACTGTTTTCATTCACTGACAATCTGCACTCACTAAGTTCCCATGAACGATAAGAAACCTCTGCCTGCTCCTCAAAGAGCATGACCTCTGTTCCTGGTGTCCGCTTTCATTGAGGGTAACTGAATAATGTCAGGGCATAAGTTACTATGAGATGACTCTGTGCTGGTGGAATCAGTGCTGTTCAAATGTATACCTGAAGTTACCACGTGAGCTGTTTTTATAGTTCAGTTTGTTTTATCTGACTAGCCTTTATTTATTTGCATAGAGATTATTTGAGATTTTTCTTGTTTCACTTCCAGTTCAGACCAGATCCAGAATATAATAGAATAACGTAAACATTTCACACAGTCCAGAAACTTCTAGCTGGGAATTATGGAGTAATAAAATGTTATCGAGTCATCAGCTGCAGGAAGATTGACTTCTTACTTCTGTCCCTGTGTTCCTGTTGCAGTTCAGTCAGGCCTCAGCTGTGAGGAGCTACACTAAGTTTGTGATGGGCGTGAGTTCAGCATTCAAACGGTCATTGTAATGTTTGTCACATGCAGCATTCCTACACATGAACAGAGTGTGTGTGTTTCTGTAGATTGCAGTGAGCGTTCTAACGTATCCGTTCATGCTGGTGGCTGATCTCATGGCAGTCAACAACTGTGGGTGAGTCCTTCTTTCAAACATTTTCATACACAAGTGATCAGATACGTGACTGATTTAAATATGTAGCTAGTTCATTCAGTCTGGTAGCTTGTACCTAAGCTTGTACCCAGCTAATATATCTGACTAGTCCAGCAGCAGTCAGCCCAGCTCGGCGTCTGTCTTTCAGCCTTTTATGTCACCAAGCTCTCACCAACCACTAAAAGTCAGACCCACATTTACTCTTGTCCAGCAGCTTCTTGCCCTTTTCTCTTTTTAGTTTCCTCAGTCAGTGTCCTCTTCACTCTCTTCTCCTCTGCCATTATGTCCACAGAGACTGCTGAGCTCGGTTACATTGCCCACTCGCTTTAGACACCGGCTCACTCCCAGCCCGGCTAACAAACTGAGCTAACATGAGCTAACAGCAGCTACAGTTGTCCGCAGTTTACTTCACTGTCCATCAGGAAACTCTGTAAATCACAGAGAGTTAAGGCGGAGCAGCCGGAGGGTTAGGAGCAGAAAACATTTTCTCCATAAAATATGATCCAGTTTCATCAAAATCAGTCAAATAGTTGTAAACAGATGTATGAATGACAGAGACACCATTCATTCTGATTAGCGGCTAGCGTATCATCAGAATGATCTCAAATCTGTTCATATTTCAAAAGTTACATTGGTTTACGCTCACAAAATACAAAAGTACACACTGATTGTTGGCAGTGTGCAGAGAGCTTTGAATCAACATTTAGACCGTTGGAGAAGTGAAATTTATGGAACATATTCTTCACACAGTTGAATAAATGAAATCCAAATGATTAAAGAAATGTCCTTTTCGGGGCTTTGTATTTGTTCGTGTCTTCAGTGTCTGATGCTTCACTCTGACTGGCTGTGCTTTGTGTTGTCAGCCTGGCTGCAGGTCTTCCTCCTCACTCTCCAGTCTTTAAGTCGTGGCTTCACTGCTGGAATCACCTGAGCCACAAGGTACAGTCAGCCTCACCCCTCATAGTTGTTCATGGAACATAAAGCAGATCTAACATTTAGCATAAGAATTCAAATGATAAATGATTTATTATTATTATGAACTAATACTTATTGTTGATATATTGTTTTCTTTTGTGACTGTAGTGTAGATGTTGCAGACACACAGCAGCCAGTAGTAACGCAAAGCGATGAAAGAAACAAAATAATGTTTGTGTATTTAATGATGGCATGGACGATGAAGATTTTCACAAAGTTTACAAAGTTTCTTCTCACTCAACAGTTCTAGAATTGAGTCTGGTGATGTCACTCTGTTCACAGACAGCTGCTGTTTATCTGTAGTCGGAGTCCAGACACGTCATTTGCATGACTAACAGGACGTCAGCGTGACTCAGCACACATTAGTGTTTACTCTACACTTGATCCCAATTCTGGTGCGATCACACATCACTATGTGTAAACATGCTCTGTGTCTCTGTCAGGGTCACCTCTTCAGAGGATCCAGCTTCTTTTTCCGCCGGGTGCCTGTGACGTCCCTGCCCTCCATCGAGGATTGACATCATCATCTTCATCGTCAGCAGCAGCAGCAGCCCGTGCTGGGATGTTTTCCTCTTCCTGCTCCTGAACATTTTCCATCCCGCCTGCCTGTCAGTGTTTCTGCTGCCTTCACTCACATATAGAGACCCGCTTCATGGAACACCAGTGAACTTTTTGGTTCTGATCAGAGAGGTCAGGACGGAGGTGGGTCTCTTCAGAACCTGATGGATACCTTCAGCAGTTTGAATCAGTTCACAAACTGTGCTGCAGTGACCAAATGTCGTTAAATACGTTACAGCTCTGATTTCATTGTTTCTTCTCCATAGCAACAGCTGCTGAGGCTCATGGGTACTTAAGTAATTGCTGCTGTCACAGAGAGAATCATGCTGATCATTTCCATCTGATGCTCATAACACACACACTCCTACAGTGTCATTGTTCTGTGTCTGTGTGTAGGGTACTTAAAGGTCCGGTGTGTCAGATTTAGGAGGCTTTGTTTACAGAACATAATATTGATAACAATGTTTTCATTAGTGTTTAATCACCTGGAATTAAGAATAGTTCTGCTTTTGTTACTTTAGAATGAGACTTTTATATCTACAGACGCTGTGGCTCCTCCATGTTTACAGTACAGTAGCCCAGAAGGGACAAACTAAGCACCGGATCTATGTATGCCTGTTTTGTAGCCACCATAGTCTGTCCTTCATGCTGGGAGGCAGAGGGTAAGGCGAGGGGGTTGGCACCACTAAATCCTACAGACTGCTCCTTTTAAAGCACGTCACCAACCATTCACTACAGATCACCTGGACTTAATGACACCTAACCAGAACATGGATGATCTTTTAGGTTTAGTGAACATCAAGTCTGCACTTGGGTAAGATTTCTAGACCTGCTCTATATGGAAAGTTTCCTGACATAACTTCCCATTATCACTCTGTTTTCTCTGTAAAGTTCCATTGACAAACATTCATGCTGGCTTGATGTTCATTGTTACAAAACTTAACGACCCCCTGGAATCATAGAAAAACACACAGGTGATTTGTAGTCGTGGAGCTAAAATGTGCATGTAATAATACACTGTGTTTGAAGTGACACTGCAACTTTTGCTTAGTAGCGGCCACAGATCACAGAGAACTACAGGACCACAAAACATTTTTGAGATTGTGCGATAAAGACTTTAAAAATAGGTGATCTATGTAAGAGAATGTGAAATGTGTCCAGCTGCTGATCCCAGATCTGCAGGGCTGATGAAAGAGTGAAGCAGGTTTACTGCTGAGGACTGTCTTCAAACACTATAAATGTGTGTAACATGGAGAAATCGAGTTCAGTTAAAGTCCTACTGGACAAACAAGTTTGTCTTCATAACTTCATGAGGACGTCTGTAACCATCACTTTACCATCATGTAGCATTAATCAGCTGATGTGCTGTTGATGTTAACATTACTTAAAGTCCTGAGAGGAGAAACTCTGTAAACAGATCTGGTTTCAAACAGAAATGAAGCGACGCCCCTCCTGATGCAAACTCATCTCTTGTAAGGTTCAGCTTGGTCCCTTCCTGTTTGACTTTTGTCTATCTGTGATGGGAAGTGAAGTGGAACCGTAGCACAATTCAAGTCAAAAAGTGGCAGTGGGTTCCCCAACCTGCAGCTTCACCCACTGCTCTAATAAACACAAAACTAATATTAAAATAAGATCCCTGAAGTCCAGCAGCAGTGTGCATGTAGTGCTGCTCCATGTTTGGGCGAGTGAGTCTTACACATCAGGACGGGCTGCTTTAAATAAGATTAGGACATAAATGAGGAGTACACCACTACATGATACCTAATCCTCCACTCAGCCCATTATTAGCAGCACTGACCCTGTCATCCACACCACTGAGCGGCCTCCATTAACCAGTAATGTTGTTTGTCATAAGAAGCCTGTTTTTGAAGCAACATGAGGCGTGAACATCATGACATGGATACATTGTCTGTGTCTGAGTTTGCAGAGACTCACAAAGTATTTTTTTAAATAAATAAATCTATATATGCATGGAAAATCCCATGGCAACAATGTAAAATTCTATACAGCATAGAGGAAATGTGTCTTAATATTAAAATCTATTTATTCCATCGTGTTTAAATGTCTCCATCGAGAACTGTGTAAAAGCCTTGTTGGTTAAGTTGGACAGTGTCTCTGAAGAATGAATTATATTTTGACTTGTAGTCGCAGCTATCATTTGTTTTTATTCATGTAACTGTTGTGATTGTTTCATTTGTTTATTCTCCATCAGTTATGAATAAAATCTTTGGTACTCATCACTGTTTATGTTAAGACAACATTTTGTCACACTTTGTCCTTTAAGGACCCTTTTGTATCATTACTGACAACCCCTGATGACTAAGTGACATATTTTATGGATATTTATCCATATAATATCACATTATATTCAAATATGATAAACTGAAGTTTTTAGTCATGTCTCAGCTCATTATTGTGACCTGACTTAAGATCAAGAACTTCTAACTGGGAGCACGTCGTCTACTGCCTGTCTTCCAATCCCTATGATGCTCTGTAGGCACTGACACCACCCAAACCATGACGGAGACACTCGTGAGGTATGAAGGAGGACACAACACAGTAAGTGCAGAGTAATTCATTGTCAAATAGCAGAAAACAATACAACAGCCACACACTACAAAGAGAACAGTGGTTTAAATAATGTACACCCACCTTCCCAGAACCCCTCACTTCTCATCTCAGGTCACATGACCCACGATGACCCGAGCAGAGCATACACACACATCTGAGCCTCACATGTAGAAAACATACAGGTGTTCAAGCAGTCAAACGCTGCATTGTTTTTACTGACGCGTGATCACATCCTCACCCAGTCTAAACTCGACCTCTCTCTCTCTCACACGCAGACACACACACACACACACTCTCACACACACAAAGTGGCGTTATCAACAAGTCATTCCATGTGCTCTCTATTGCTTTAAGCTGACTCGTCTGCGGTTTGGTAAAAAGCATGCAGAGCAGAAGCATCGAGCCCCCCCATAGAAAAGAAGCTCCGCCGCGTGCTTTCTAAAACGTGTTACTTCATCTACACACTACCTGAATGCACTAACTTTATAATACACACATAAACACCTGCACACTGAACTCAACGTACGGAAGCTCAACTCTGCCCAGACGAGAAAAAAAAAAAGACAAATGCTAGAACGATGAGATTAAATATGAAAATATGTTCACTTCAAATTTTGAGTTGTCTGGACAAAATGAATAAAGCCAAACTGCAAAATGTCAAATTTATGAGATTAAAAAATTAAATAATTTAAATTTAGTTAAATGTATTTAATAAAACCAAACTGTCAAGATTAAAATGAAAACGTGGTTTGATGCAGTTTGACTCAGGAAGACAAATTTGAGTCCAAATTTTAATTTTTACCTACTGAGGTGACACATTAGACTAAATGTAACTGAAAAATATTATTTCAGTATTAGAACAGTGAGTCATAATTAAATTAATTTTGTATCATTTGTAACTTTTTGTCTTTCCTTCCTGTCTCTGGGGGCTTCCGTCGTCGCAGCTCATGTTTCAGGACAAAGATTTAAAAAAAACAAACGTGAATGGTCCAGGCTACATTCACACAAACAGCATTTTGGAATTATTGTGGCAAAAAAAAAAAAAAAAATTCTCTGTAAATCTAAAACATTTACATTCATTTTAAATGACAGCATTTTGGATATTGTGTTCACTGGAAACTGTTTAGCCCTGTGCTTGGAGTTTGAAAAAGTTCCTCCACACTGGATGGTGTTCACACAGGAACTGCTGCACTGTGGAGGAACTCTTTAAGATGTTGAGTGTCTGTAAAGAACAAAAAAACACACGCACACACACACACTCACACACATTCAGGGTGACAACCTGACTAAAGCAATGTTATAAGCTTCCCTCAGCTGACCGCAGGAAACAGCACCTCGCTGCCACACATCAAAATATATAGAAAACACGAGAAACAAGTTCAACCAGATGTACTCCGACCCCGACAGACACTTTTATCTACATGTCCGGGATCATGTGACTGATGAAACCATCATGTGATCCCACAAAGCTGTCTGAGTCTCACTCACACTGTCTCCCTGCAGCGTTAGGGATCCAGAAACAGTGACACACTGGAAGAGTGAGTTGAATTTGACTGGCAGGCTGTGGTGAGTTTGAGTACATGTCTGCACTGCAGGAATACACACTCTGTGTAGTATTACAGCTGCTGCTTACAAGAGCTGCTTCAGCTTCACTTTGGATGTTCGTCCTCTGATCACAGGGTCACAACCTCAGACACTCTGATGGTCAGGCCAGGACCCTGCACGGTAGCTCACTGCTGTTAATGTGTGTGTGTGTGTGTGTGTGTGAATGAGTCACAAAAACCTTGTACAAAATTTGGTATAGAAGTGTCTTGATGACAGTTCATGGCATTCAAACAGTAACATGCAGACATTTCTGGGGGAATAGTAACTACAGTTGTGATGCCGCCTTCACCCTCGTGTGGCCTCGAGGCTACTTTTCCAGTCTGAACACAAACTTATTAGCTGGAGGCCTGACTGCACTGGAGATCAAGCATCATATAAAAAGGTGCTTAAGGTATTTCAAGTGGGTCACTGTGAAAAAAATGTAACAAGACTCAAAAAAGAAAAAGAAAAAAGGATAAGAAAACGCACCGCTCTCATAAATTCACACTTCAACAAACAAATCTTGCAAATCTGGAAAGTACAGCCGTATGTAACGAGAAGCATCGTGACAGATGAAGCAGAAACATCACGGAGCTCAGTCTTTGGTTAGGTCATCTTAAGAAGAAGCCAGCAGCACTGTGGAGAAGCCTCGTAGTGAGCTCTTGTAGGAAAACGACAAGAAACATTTGGACAGAATCCCTGAAGAGCACCTGATTCACTTCAGGCGGAGACTTAATGCTGAATGTTTTAGCTGATGAGTCAACAGGAAGAAAGAAAAAAAAACAGTGAATGGAGTGGATGTCCTTGTCTGGAAGGAAAAGAGCCCTTGGTAGGTCTGACAGACTGATGCTGGTTTATAGAGGGAATGTAAGTGACGCTGGTGTGTGAGGAGTGAAGACATCCTGCTGCATTCACTGATGGACAAAAAAAGGCAAGTGGAGAGAAACAATCCAAACTGAGAAAGTGTCAGAAAGTAAAGACCTGCAGAAATAAAGGCAGCGGGTTCCTATGGTGGAAAGCAACGGACGAAATTGAGCCCCGTTTATTATTTGTCCCGTGTGACAAGGATCGTCGTCACTTGGGTGACAGAGTCAAACAGAGCTCTCCTCTCAGGGCTGGAGGTCCGCAGGCAACGGGGGTGTTTGGACGACTCGATCGGGTTTCCTGGTGGTCTCGGTTTAAAAAGCCTGTCTGCAGGTGTTCATCTCTTGCCCGACTTCATGTAGGACGGTATGGCTCCTCGAGCCGTCAGGCCTTCGAAGCGTTTGTAGGTGTAGTTGATGAAGACCCAGTCCTTGTTCTTCAGGTCGGCCTCGGTCTGGTTAGACACCGGGGCGGCTGGAGGAGGAGGAGGAGAGTTTGAATCATTTCAGGCTGATAAGACGAAATCTGCAATGTGTCACACACAAACAGGAGCGTACCTGTCGGTGTGAGGATGTCTGAATCAGGGAACTCGTCGAAGTGTGAGGTGTCGTCGATGCTTTTGATCTCTATGGGGATGGCAGCAGGCCGCTCTCTGAGGAACACACCAGTGAACACGATGGTTAGTTCAGCTCTAATGTTTCAGGTTTCAGTCCTTCAACATGAATGTGTCCCCACCTGATGTGGTCGTAGTCCACCCCCTCAAAGAAAGGATTGGACTTGATGTCCTCCACGCCCACGGCTCCGATCCTGTGCTCCTCCTCGCAGCAGAACCTGCTCACAACACGTTAACGTATTATCGAACACATTCAAACGTTTCAGGAGCTATTAGATGAAAGACGAATGGAGGTGTGTTCCTGCCTGAGGATGAGGTCTTTGGCCTTCTCTGATATAGGCACTTCAGGAGGAAAGGTCAGCGTCTCTCTCCAGTTCATCACTTTCCTGTACGTCTCCTGTGGCGTCTCCGAGCAGAACGGAGGGTAACCTGCACACAGAGAGCAGCCGTCATTTAGACCGCGTCCAACCTGGATCTGAAGGTAAACCGGCTGGAAAGTGTTCCGTCGTTACCTATCAGCATCTCGTACATGATGACGCCCAGGCTCCACCAATCACAGAGCTTGTTGTATCCATTTTGCATGAAGACTTCTGGAGCGATGTAGTCTGGAGTTCCCACTGTGGAGAAAGCCTGAGGAGGACAGACATCAGCTATGTTAAACAAATATGAGTAGAATATACGAGTGTGTTTGGTTCTGGTGGATCAATCATATCGAGCTCTCAGATGGTTTGGCTCTGTTTGCTCAGACGATGCTCTGTGCTTCGTCTCATAACGTTACTGTTGCTTCACAGTTCCATTTTAAATCTCCAATGAACGAACATTCGATTCATGTGTGGGTCTACTTTGCTGTTTTTAGAGTTTGTGACATAAAATCATGCTTCTCTGACTCTTATCGTCTTCGATGATTTACAAAGCATGCAGCTGGCGTGTGTTTTCAGAGCTGTAAAGGTTAGAAAAGCTGCAGTGGTTAAAATAGAGACATTCCGGCTCCGCAGGGCGAGGTTTCTCCCAGATCGAACTCGCTCGTACAACTGCGACCACGTTCGGCTCTGATGTGGGGGAGTTCGAATGAAAATGTGAAGACAGCTGTGTATGGCTGTATGAAGGAGGACGTCCAATTTATCCCTATAAACATCGCTCACTACACAGCTTGCGGCCTCTGATGAGGATTTCAGGCTGTGCATCCTGTGTAGCCACTATGCCGAATTTGCGTCACAGCCCTGCACTGTTCAGAGTTTTTTCCTGATCCACTGACCCACAAAAGAAACCAAACTTTCAACAGTTACGTCATATAAACAGTCAGCTCTGAATAAAATACAATCCAAATCTGGATTCAAGTCAACAACTATGTGATCAAAGAAAAAGTCGTTCGATGTCAGAATATTGGAGCATTTCAGCGGTTCTGATGAAAAGCCAGCTCTTGTGCCGTGAAAGCAAAATGGCGTCAGTTCAGACCTACCAGCTGCCTTCTGTTCCTCTTCCAGGTCTCTGCTTTCCTCTTGGAGTTCATGTTCTGGAAGGCTGTGGAGACACGACAGACAAGCCGCTCCATTAAAGTCACAACAGTTTAGCTGCAAACATTGTTACAGGTGATGAAACGTGAACTCATGTCACAGTCGAGATAAATGAACAGGGTTTCCTGACTTTGCTTGGTGAGGTCGCTGGGCAGGCTGTGGTTCAGGTTCTTGTAGAACTCGGTGCGGTGAGCCCTCTTCAGCCCGGTGCACAGGCCAAAGTCAGACAGCTTGACGTGACCCTGCAAACACAAAACACTGTTAGCACTACTGAAGTCATGTTTAAACTGTGTGAGCTCACACTCAGATCAAGAATTTAAGTCCATTTCTCTCTCCTTGTTGTTCTTGTTGCTCTATGAATCAGCTTCACACACAAACTGTGTGCGAGCACAGGAAAACCTGAGATCCTGATGTACAGCTGAATGATGTACTCACCCTGGAGTCCAGCAGCAGGTTGTCTGGTTTGATGTCTCTGTGAATGAAGCCCAGCTGGTGGATGGAGTCAATGGCCAGCACTGTCTCTGCTATGTAGAACTGAGTGGCCTCTTCTGTCAGAGTGTCCTTCTTCATCAGCAGGGTCATCATGTCTCCTGTGACAGAACACAACAAACCACAGAGACACAGTCACTCATGGTGCTGAGGACGGAAACAGACTCTGCTCTGAGAGAACTACAGCCTGATTGTTCTTTTTCATCAAAACCCTGAACATCTATCCTGTTTTAAACTACGTCTGTTAAAGCAAAGCAAAGCTCAGCTGGCTTGTGACGTGTTCTGGTGTCTGCACAGTATTGTTTGTCTCACCTCCAGGCAGGAACTCCATGATGAGGTAGAGGTTCATCTTGTCCTGGAAGCTGTAGAACATTTTAACCACCCACAGGCTGTCTGCCTCTACCAGAATGTCCCGCTCTGCGCGGATATGTCCGACCTGACAGACAGACACAGACACGCGGGTTCATCCTCTGGATGAAACAGCATCATTCCAGTGTGTGTGTGTGTGTGTGTGTGTGTGTGTGTGTGTGTGTGTGTGTCTTGCGGTCTGACCTGTTCTTTCTCCAGCATGTCGGCTTTGCGGAGGATCTTCATGGCGTAGACGTGACCGGTGTCTTTCTTTTGCACCAGACGAACCTGCGGGCAAACACAACAATGTCACATCAACCTGACAGACTCCATCAGAGGGCAAAATGACACGTCATCATCGACAGCTGGTTGAACATGTGACAAACACAGAGCTCAAAGCTGCAGGGGACAGAAACGCCTCAGCTCATTAACTTCTGTGAGTTAATTACTGAGTGTGTGTTTTATTACAGTGCAACTACCAGGATACTTATTAACCGACAGCATCCTGCTTACTTATTCTAGAGTGTGTTCTCTCCTGTGACACTTTGCAGATTCGTTCAGTGTGTTTGTCATCAGGATGAACTGTCATCTTTGTTTGGGAAAGAAGTATTCACACTTGAATGTGTCATTGTGATCGTTGAGTTCGTTGAAAAGGTTTTTTTACCTCTCCGAAAGCTCCGCGGCCAATCACCTTCAAGGACTCGAAGTCCTCCAGGCCGAGTCGAGTGCGCTTCAGGCGCAGGAACTCCGTCTCTTTCCTCGCATGCTGAGAACGCCGCATACGTTTCTGCACACACAGACACAACTTTAAAAACAGAGTTCTGTGTGATGCACATTTTCACTCATAGGCTAATGGTTCACTCAAAGGAAGTAAACATGAAGCAGTGTTGCAGCAGATCACTCACCTCTTCATCAGCCAAGCCTTCCTGGTCCATCACTTTCTCCAGCTTCTGCTGCCTGGAAGCATCAGTAGCATTATTTCAGAGTGGATGCACTTCCCATCATATCAGCAATGTTGGCAAGAAAAACACTCAAGACTTCTGAACATTATGTCTGCACAGGTGCACATGTAGACCTACCATCAACTACATCAACATGGATCCATCAAATTATCAATAAAACTCAGATATCAGCTACATATCAATACAAATATTATATCAAACACTTCCTACATCATGTGACTGAAATGTGCATTTCAAAAAAAACAAACTGACTCAGTGAGGAGCACACACACTGGCATAACAGGAAGTGGCTTAGCCTCAGCTTAATTCTGACAGACACACCCATGAACCACAGACTAGAATAGTCTCGCTGAGCGTTACCTCATCTCTCGCTCCTCATGCTGGGCGATGAGGTTACTATAAAAATTCTCCAGGGTCACTTTGGCCATGGTGACCCGCTCCTTGGTGTGGTTACTCATGGAGGAGCATGAGCTCTGGCCGGTCATTGCCATGCTTTACCTGGAAACACAAGTCAGTCGGTGAAGTGAGCAGAGAGCCAGTGTACAAAAGAGGAGTAATGATTCACGGACACGGCTCTGACGTGTTGGGACACAGATTCATACTGGAAGCATTTCAGTGGAGCACCGCCGGCCTGATCTTGTTGACTTTAATCAAGTTTTGTGCGACCATTAGGAAACATTAAGTATGATAAGAAGCTTTTTTCCCCCCCTAATTAGGAGTCCACACAGGGTGTTTTATTTTGAAAAACAGACCGATGATGCTCTGTGTCGTTCCCGTGTCTGACTTCCTGTCCCGGTCAGTCTTCTCTTTGCAGCTTGACGTGGCTGCCATCAAAAATAGACCAGCTGCTTATTTTTAGCAGAGCAGAGCAGAGAGCTTCTGAAACGCACCGAGGTGACCGACTCTGGTGGAATCACAAACATTATCCAGAGTGAGCGCGGTCAGACCAGAGGCCGATGGACTCGAGCCGCTTGAGGAGTTTTGGGATGATGACGGACTGAAGAACATCAGCGCTACTAAAACACACCTTGTTGTTTTTCTGATGTCAGTCAATATTGTTCATTAGATCTATGAAAGTGACGACCGCCAGCACAGGGAAAGAGGAAGGAGAGCTGCTGGCGCCGCGCGGCGACGTTGATAACATTGTGAAAGTTCGGTTATGAAGAAATGATGAAGAAATGTGATTTGTGCAAGCACGAGTCGCTCCGTGAGAAGGACGAGGCGAGCTCACACTCAGGTTTACAGAGTGAACGCTTGTTTAAGAGCGAGCAGTGAAACAACTCATTCTCACTCATACTCCACTTCATTCATTAGTGAACGATGAAATGGCCTTATAATGATCAAAATAAACAGACATGTAGGATCACTGCATGGTACCTGCTGTGTGCGCTCACAACAACAGCTGTCATTGTTGTGTGCTTTCCTGCTTCAAACTTTTTCCCTACCAGAGATGATGGCTCAGTGACAGATTCATGACAAGACGTGGATTTAATCTGTCTGTGTATCTGAGGGTTACGTTCATTTTTTTATTTGCTTTTATTTACCTCACACTCCTGCACTGAAAGCTACTCAGTCCTGGAGACTTCAGGATCATTCACTTCACACCTGTGCTATAGAGAAATGTACTGTGAGCCGACTGCTGCGATGAATATTTAAACACAGGGATATGACGTTACATCGTATATGACACGTTATATGACACTTTAACCGGACGATGCACATACACATTTGCAGTTTTCCATTAAAATGTTGAACCATCCACATAAAGCACTACAGCTATCATTTGTTTTAATCCATTAACTGTCAAACAGACAGTAAAGAGCCCAAAGCTGCAGGCTTTATCTGGCTCAAAGTGACAGTGAATGGCACAAAGTTGCTATTTTCATTATAAAGTCAGATGCATGCTGCAGGGATTCAGGATGTTTGCAAAAAAAAAAAAAAAAGTGGAACGGGAACCACAAACTGAGCCTGTGTGTGTGTGTGTGTGTGTGTGTGTGTGTGTGTGTGTGTGTGTGTGATGTGGCCTTAAGTCACGTTTGTACTGAATTTAAAAACAAAGTCGAACAATAACACAACAAACACGGACAGTCAGAGCTCAGAGCATAGTTTCGTTGCTCAGACTGACCCGGCCACTGTCAACAACACGTAAGCTACAAAAGTTGTTAGTTTCGGTTCGGTGCCATAAACTTGAAAGGTTTGTTAACACGGAGTGCTTTAACTCAACGCTTAACACACTTTAACGCTCACTTTAGTTCTAGTTCAGATTTTTTTTTGTGTTGGCATAGTTTCTGTTTAGCTTCATAAACAACCTGCTAACATTAGTTAGCTATTAAAGTTCCTGAATGCGTCAACACGAGCAGGCGACGTACGAACGAGCACCGAGTCCTTCCTTCAAAATAAAAGTGTCGCGTTCATAAGACTGTCAGTTTCGCCCCTCTGTTAGTCGACCTGACTTTTATTTTGACAACTTCCACCCGAAACATCTCCACTTCCGTCTTACGGCGCTTGACGACTTCACCAAGTTGTTGCCCAGCGCGAGCGGCTAAGGGAAAGTTAGCTGCTCGCGCTGCGTTAGCCACTTATCTGCTAACAGAGCTCGAGCTCGTTTTGTTTTCTGAAACGTGCCGCCGTTGGACAGAGCGCGCCTCGCGAGGCACTCCGCGAGACAGTCAAGTAAAGAAGACGTCCCACGCACGCGGACTTGTAGTTGTTTTACTGTGTGTTTCTCGGACTTGCTCTTTGTTCGCTTACCTTGGTCGAAGGTGCGGTGTCTGCCGTCTCTTCCTCTGCTTTGCTCGGTGTTGCGTCACCATCGGTTTGAACTCGCCATGACACCTAGTGGCCAAACTCTGTCGCTCTTCTTTGAATCCGTGTGTTTCCGGTAACTGCAGCCCAGCAGTAGTGATGGGAAATCCGGCTCTTTTTAGTGAGCCGGATCATTTGGCTCAGCTCACCAAGAAGAGCCGGCTCTTTCGGCTCCCTTCATTTTACCACTTATACCTTATGTAATTCATGCAAATTTAGCACTGTTTTGACTTGTGATTTGTATTTGAACGCATATATTACTTGATATTCAATAATTTGCTCTAGCCAATTGAATTTACAGTTGTAAAATCCCTTGTAACTCCCTGAAACCACCCAATGAATGAACTAACTTGAAGAACCACTCTGCTACACAAAACACACACACACACACACACACACACATGCAAAGTACTGAAAAAATAAATAAATTAAATAACAACACTCAAGTAAATGTGCTTTGTTAATGCCCACCACTGACATCTGGACAAATAAAACCAAAATGTTTTTGGTATAGTGTAAAAAATAACTATAAATATCTTTGCACCACACTCGTCCTCACTCCTGTCTCTCCTTCAGCGTGTCTCCCTCCTCTTGTCTCCTGTCACGGTCTCAGCGGTGCTGCCCCCACCCGTCCCTGCTTGGTGTTATGCTCCTTGTCAATCCTCACATGATTGGTTGCACAGCATGCATGTGACACCCATAGTCAATGCCACAGCACCCACAGATACTTTTTCTAAAGAGAAAAGTAAAAAAAAAGAAAAAGAACGGTTCACGGACGGACGGGAGCCGGCTCCTATCGTTCACTTAAAAGAGTCGGCTCTTTGAACCGGCTCGTTCGCGACTGACACATCACTACTGTCCGGTTTATTATTTTATTGTTATTATTATTATCATAGTTGAGAGGATTAATCCAACTGAGTTATCTTAAAGCATGTCAGTCTACCGTGCATAGGAAACATCACACATTATTTTGAATGGAACATTTCTCCAAATAGTTATTAAAATTAAAATGATATAATATTTATCCTGACACTAAGTGAGTTATTCTTAACCCCATCAAGAAAAAACGACTATATGATATAAACAATTTCCCTACGGGGATTAATAAAGTACTTCTGATTCTGATATGATAAGTTTGTGGTGGTGGATACTATGACTATGAATAAAATAATTCATGTCATCATGACATTGCAATTAGGTTCCAGAAAGGTTACTCTGAAATAGATGAACCTTTATTGACCCCTTTATGAGCAATGCTCTTAAAACGTTAGTAGCCAAGCATTCGAAATGTTCCTACAATGTTTTCAGAGGAAGTTTACGCAACATTCTTAAAGTTGCAGTTTCCATTGCCTTAACATTTCCATAAAGTGTCAGACATTCAGAATCATTTTAACCACCAAGTAACACAAATACAGTCGTCCCTCGCTATATCGCGGTTCACTTTTCGCGGACTCGCTGTTTCGCGGATTTTTTTAGTGTAATTCTGCATGCTTTTTTTTTTTTTTTACTGCGTACTGTACAGTATGAGCGCGCATTGTGTTCTGCGTCCTAAATTGGCTAAGGGAGAACCGCACTGCGTCCTGATTAAGGAAGTACTGTAATGCGTGTAAAAAGGTGTATAAAAGTGTGTGGTTAGAGGTTTTACGGCCTTAAAACATGTATAATAATTGTAAAACTTGAGCTAAAACTTGTATAACTGTAAAACGGGCTATTTTTAGAACGTATCCCCCGCGATAAACGAGGGACCACTGTACATTCTAAAGAAAGTTTGAAGATTAAACTCATCAAAACTGGAATATTACTGTGGGTTCAAATGTTTCTGTGTTCCTACAAATATTCCTGAAAATATTTTACCCTGTGTCATATGGGATCCACATGAATGTGATATTTTTAAACTTCATGAAGCTGGTCCTGTTGATTATTGGCTGTACCTGTCATCTTTACTACGTCACCCATTCACACACATTCACAGATTGACAGGACCAGCCTGCCTGAATGACACACACCTCTGACACCTCCGTAGTGAGGAACTGCTTTGAGCAGCCGGTTAAGGATTACTTCTGCTCCTCACTGTCCGGCACACTGCATCCACGAGAGTTTGTTTACTGTCCCAGTCAGACAACCAAAGATGCTACAGCACGCTTCCTCCACCTCACCCTATCCCACCTGGACAACAAAGAGAGCTATGTGAGATAGCTGTTCAGGGTAGCCACAAAGCTCAAGCACCTGAGATTAACACCTCACTGTGCACGTGAATCCTTCCTGACAGACAGACTTCAGGTGGTGAAGGTGGACACATCTGGTCCACCCTCATGCTTAACATTAGAGCACCAAGTGCTTTTAAGTCCTCTGCTGTACTCCCGCTCTACCACCTGAGCCATAGCTGCTCCTGACTGCTTTAGAGTGTTGATAGAGTCACTACATATCAGTATTTTGCTCGATCGCTTTGGTTGATTCTGCTCAGCTCATTCGAACCCCATTTAACACCTGACTGGTATGTAGGGATGGGAATCGAGAACCGGTTCTTGTTGAGAACCGGTTCTGTGTGTTTCAATTCCATGGAATCGTTTGGCAGTTGATCTAACGATTCTCTTATCGATTCCAGAAAGCACGAATTACGTCACGTAACTTCCGCAAGAAGTTACGCAGTAAACAATGTCACCCACTCGGTTCAAACGCTCCAAAGTTTGGCTCGACTTGCAATCATTGCAAAGTGGAGATAACAGCGTCAGGAGGGAACACGACGAACATGCAGAAACATTTGCGCACACAACATGTGATATTTTTAAATGAATGTCGTGTTTTTGACACGCTTCGGACTGGAGATGAATCTCAACCTAGCAGCAGCGGCAGCAGCCAGGCTATGACCACCTCTGCGGTTACTACGGAAGGTAAATAACACACTGCCTACCATGTTAGCGCGATGTGCTTCTTTGTAAAACATGCTATAACAGTTAACATTAAACGAATGCCTTCTGCATTACATTTAGAAGATGACCATGACGAGAGAGAGAGTCTGTCTGGCTCAGAGGCTGGCAGCTGTACTAGTACTCGTTCCAGTTCACTACCTCCTCTAGATGATGCTGATCAAACTGTTTGTTCTCCCCCCAAATGAGAATCGATAAAGAATCGAATTGTTAAGCAAAATCGATAACGGAATCGGAAAAATCAATTCCCATCCCTACTGGTATGTACATTGAATCCATTGATCCCCCAAAGGCTGTTTCCTCTGACCTTTTCTCTCAGCATGTCTGCCAAACCGATCTCCTCACATCTATCCAATAATTAAGTGCCAGTAGTTTATGATGAGTGGCATGTCTCCTGCCTCGACCTGAAGTGCCCTCCCTGGCAGCGTTCTCTCCCAGAGGACTGATTTTGGTCCCATGAGCTAACATTGATCTGATTAGTGGAAACTTGTGAGCTCCTGTGCCTTTAAAGTGTCGGCTCAGCCAACATCCCCCCTCCCATATCTCGTATCATATCATATTATATCATATCTTATCATATCTCTTGTCTCATATCTGTCATACGCATTTTCGCAATCCAGTTCCAAGAACTAAGACACAGGTACTATCCATCGTTTTAGAGAACTGCTCTGCATTTTTGTTCATAAAAACAAATGAGGTTTGAGTTATTTGTCAGTCACATCAAAGAAAGGTCAACATTTATAGACAGAGAGAAACCAACACACACAAAAGCCTTCAGGCCACTCAGACCCGGTTAGGTAAAAATCACTGTGGGTACGTGGAGTTAAAAAACAAAGTAGTCTTTATTTGAAATGAATTTCCTGCTCATCACCAACAGACTGTGGCCACGGGCTGAGAACACATCTCTTATTGTGCCAGTGTTTCACAGAGTAGCAGCAACATACAGCCGTACAGTAATTCACACATTAGAATAGAATTATTTAAAATCAGGGAATAAAAACACACAGTGCAACATTCACATATTTTTCTATGTAATCCTCTATATACACCTGTTCCGCGCTCAGAGCTAGTGTTTCTTTGTCTTGTCCCTTTTCTTCTTCTCTTGGTATTCAAGGATCTTTTTGTGGAATATTCCTGCAGGACAAAGGACAGGAGACACAATCAGTGCACTGTGAAAGAGCTCAAGTTAACTCATGACATATAAAAATGTTCTGAACGTGATAACTCAAGTTACTTTAGACAACATTAACAATTCAATAGTGATACAGAGTGTAAAAGGGGTTTTACACTTCTGCTGTTCTCAGCTGTAAGTGTTGAATGCTAACAGAGAGTCACTGATGTTCTCCTACAGATGGAAATGTGTTCCTTTCTTTGGTGTTGTGTTAAGCAAAATAGAGTAGAACAGAGTCTAGTAGAGAGATACTATCTGTCCCTCTATCTGCACACACTCCCTCATGCCTGAGGTGAAGCTATGCTGAGCAGACTACAAACCACTGATCTGATCTGTCATCCTGATTCTTACATAACAGAAAATACATCGTCAGAACAATAAACCTGTCACATTACAGCCTGATACTGATCAGTTCTTCTGTTTCTGCCGTCACAGCAGTATGGAGCTGCTGTAGTTTGATATCAACAGGAAATGGAATTTAACAGGCGTTAATCAAAGTGAGGCTTGAAAAAAGTCACCGCCGATTTCACTTCACAACAAGTGTCAGATGTTTTCCAGCTGTGGAGCAGCTCCTCCATTTGCTTTGTGCACTGCATACTGGGACAACAGTGTCCATCGACAGCACACGTAAACATTAATGTTGCTGTAGTCTGCAAACTAACTGTTCAATTTATTTCATTTCTATGCCTGGTCTGTGATCACATGCTGTGAAACACAATAATAACAAAACAACAGACCTTATTTAGAATGACTAAAGTCCAACAAAGAATTAAACAAAGACTGAACATACTATATATCTATATATACACTATATACTAAATATCTGGGGCCATATTCAGAAAGATCCATAGTACAAAGAGTTGAAGAACATTTTTAGAATTCTGAGGTTTTCAACTATCTTAGACTCGACTTTGACTACCTCGAGGAGCAGGAGGACAAAAATGTAGAAGAAATATTCTCTAAACACTGAATAAGAGAAAGCTACACATTAAATCATGCAGGCTTAATATGTATACACGCACACTTCCCACTGCTCCAACGCTATAACACAAGAAAAGATCACAACAAAGATATTCACACTGCTGGACTGTCACAGAAATGTCTTTTTTATTATGAGATTTTTTTAGCACTCTGTTCATCATCACTATCTCTATTACATCATACAACATAATTATTGAACCGTGTGTGTGTGTGTGTGTGTGTGTGTGTCCTGACCTTGCTGTGGTCCAGCCTGCTGCTGCTCCACATCCTGGATAAACAGGTCAAACATCTGCGTCTGGATGAACTTCTTGACAAAGTGTCGAGTGGTCTTGGACTCGATGGCCTTGTAGAAACTTCTCTTTTCAAACACGCCCTGCTCTCCAGCGCGGCCGCGTTTCACGTACGAGGCGTAATGGCCGACTGTTTTCACAAAGAAATGCAGGAAGGCTTCTGACACCACCCGGTTGAGCTCCTCCACCGCTGAAATAAAGGACAGAGAACGTGTGATGACTGTGTCTGACTGACACGCCTGTGTTTGAGTCTGACTGCAGGTCACTCACATGGTGATTTGGGTCTGTTCTTCAGCACCTCCAGTATTTCAGTTTGGAGCTTCGGAGGCAGAATAGAGCTCTCATCACCGATCTGGAAAAGGAAGATTTACACAAATGTTTTAACAACAAAGTTATATCGTGACGTTCAAAGCTGTAATTGATAAGCTCTTACTGAAATGATGAAGGTCTCCTCTTTGCTCTCAGACAAGTCGACCACCAGCAGCTGTCACAGAGAGAATACAATGCAGAGTGAGGAGGAGGACACTCTTTCTTTCACTTTTAAAGATGTTTGCTTGTGTTCTTCATGATAACTCACATCACTCTGGTCGGTGACCAGGTCCAGGAGGCGTTTCTGGACTCCCAGCAGGTAGGGCGTGGGTGCCATCACTACATCGATCAGGATCTCTGGAACAATGGAGATGAAGGTGTGCTGCCAGGTGAAGGGGTAAAGCAGGGCCGTGACTGCATGGATGACCTGTGATAATGTTCTGTAGACAGACGAGAAAGCTGATGATGAGCTGATATTAAACAAACTGTCCAGCCGTAGTTAAGGTACTGTCGATTAAACTGAACCATGTCACATTTCATTTATCACAAGTCTGACAAATGATGCGCTTTGATTTGCTGGAATGCTTTTGATGTCAAACATTTTTTGAACTTCAAACATGAAGGATGTGAATTTGCTTTCAGCAGAAAGCAGTGAAGAACAAAGCAGTGTCTCTAATATAAGCCCTTCAAAATAAAAGCCTGGGGCTCTCTGGTACTGTAGCTCACTTGGTCAGGTGTGGCCTCATTTACTTTTAATGGAGTCACCATTTAGCGAATATTAAAATCTCCTCCTGAGACAAATTTGCTTTGAATTTTTCGTTGAGGTTCACATGTCTGTTTGTCATGGCGACAGGTTGGTTACACTTTCTACCCGACAGTCAAACAACTTAATTTGCTTCTCCATTGTCTTAAAAACGGATCTCTGTGTGCACACGAGTTAACGCACCAACACACATGGCACGGTCTGGTTTCAGTTCCAGTTGTAACAGCAATATTTAAATATCACTTAGAAGAAAGAGTTTTAAATTCCTCTATTACTGTGGAGCCCTGCTTTAGCAAATGAGATGAATAATATTAATATTATATATTTAAGTCATCATCGTCAGAGAGCTCAGGTCGTCGTACTGATTCCCAGCAGCCTCTACACGTTGAGCTAAATCTGCTCCCATCAGCGTGGAGGCTGTCTGGAGTCGACACAAACACATCTCTGAGCTCCGGGCTGGCTTTCTGCTGGTTGTGTAAATGACTGTGTACAGGTGAGTGTGTCATACCCCAGTTCATCAGCGATGAAAACGATCCGTCTCTCCAGCACGGCGGCAGCAAACACCAGTAACACCTCTTCGTCAGTCAGGCAGCCAAAGAGCGTGGCGAAGTTTACATGTTCCAGCCAGGAGTCCAGCGGCCGGGTCAACCTGATGATCTGGTGGAGAGTCACCACTGTCAGACATTTGTCAACAGTGGTACCAGCATGTCACCACTCTACTGAAGGGTCAATGACTTTAAAATGAATAATAAAGCATTACTTAGCACTAAAAAAGGGGTGGGACGTTGGTTGGTTTTAGTGTTTTTCATGATTCATTTCTTTACTTTACATTATTGTACACATTTAGAGAAGCGGCTGAGTCTTTACACAGTCTGAGCACCATGTCTCTGTCTTTGCTTCATCCCTCGCACGTGGTCACAGTATCTAGAGCATGAGCAATAGCCATTGAATACTTGAGATGACTGTGAGCTGTTGAAACACGGTAAGCAGCCTGATGGGAAGTGTGGTAAAGTTTGGACATGCTGGACAGGTTCAGACACATCCCACATGAACACACCCACCTGGAGGAGCTCACTATATTAAGCCAGTGGTTTACGCTGTGCGAGAGCCATGTTTTATTTTCAGCCCGTCTGTTTCTCCTTTTCTTTTCTTTCAAAGAAACAGATTAGACGTTATGACACAACTGCCTCTGTGTTCATGTTTATCAGTTCTGAAGAGCATACCGAGGTCGTCCTGTGTGTACTAATGTTTTCCGTTCGTGTCACTGAATGTAGTCACATGCATGGCTGCAATCCCAGCTCAATGGTAGATGTTGGGAAATCCTCAAGATTACTGCAGAGGGAGATAAATTCCACCTGGCCTCATCATTCCATGAAATCTCTGAGACACACTTATCCTAGATAGATCTAAACTTTGCTGACACAAAGAATTCACACTAGAATTCTTTAAGCTGAAATTAAAAAGGTTTGTTACAATCTGCGTTGGACTGTAGCAGTTAGAAAGTTGAATTAAGACCTTTATAACATAGAACTATTGGCCAAAATCTGAACGAATGACAAAAAACAGAAAGGACAATTTGGCCTGAGAACTATTTTTCAATACTTCACAACAGTAAAGAACAATAATTACCAATGACATGAAGTTCATTCATGTTTTAGCTCAAATCAGCACTTGTCCATTGTGAGTCTCTGTATCAGCAGGAGTGACAGTGTTTGCTACAGGTCAGATAGCACTGACTGAAACGCCACAAAAAAAAAGGATTGAAGGGCTTCGTGCAGCACAATCCACTGTCACAACAATCCCACATACACTTTAGAGGTGTGTTAACGTCTCCTGACAGCCCGCGATCACATTCAGAAACATTTGGGAACCAACATGAAGGCGGAGAGACTTTTTAAAACATGTTTTGAAGGACTGGATTCAATGCTTTTTAAGATATTTTAAGACCTCCAGATACAGAGTACTGGCCATCAGTTACAATAGTATTGTACAAAAAATTTGTAATTAGTCTAGTCTGATAGGCCTGGCTTTAATGCCAAACAAAATGAAGAAAATATATATTGGGATAATTATGCAACCTTTGATTCAAGTCATGATTTTGGTGATAACACGAGAATAGATACTGTGGATCAGAATAGTCTTCATAACACTGAAAATAACAATCAGACACACAGACTTAATATGTATATGATCGAACTTTAAGTGGACTCTCGTGAGCAGGAGGGGTTGGGAGGGTTTAGTCTAACCTCAGTGCCCGACTCAGGAATGAAGCTCTTAATCTCCACAGTGTTTCCCGGAGCTGGGAATGGAGCCTCCCTCAGCTTCTGCATGAATGGGTAGATCATGGCCATAGAGATCTGCCGCCGCTTCTCCACCTCATCAAAAATCTGTACAGACACAGACACAGACACAGACACAGACACACACACAATGCAGTATGTAAGTGCTTTGAAATCTACATTACAGCTTACTGAGAATGATCAAATGTTTTTTTAGGAAATTAAAAACAAAACAAAAACAAAACACTTTTTTGGGAAGAGAAAACAGAATTACAATAATTGCAAAATGGCTGATGGAGATGTTTATGCCCATTATTCTTCAGCTTGTTTTATGTGTCACCAGAAGTTGTGAAGTCTCTCCGAGTAACTAACTCAAAGTGTGTCTTGTTGGGACAATTAGATTGTCTGTAATCTGATTTCCCAACATGACGGTCTGAGATGTTTCACATCTTACTCCACTATGCCGGAAATAAAACTCCAGTGGGAAAATACTAAATCACTCATTTATCACTTTATTTTATCACCAAAAAATAACAGCGGACATGACTTCAGTGTCCTCAGGTTGTTGTTCAGTCGTGTCCTCGCAGCGTAGCAAGTGACACGCATCACTAAACAAGCAGAAATCCACCTGGTACAGGTGTGTGCCCTTGTTAATAATGAACAGGTGACACGCCCTTGACACACTTTCTGTTCTGCAAATGTCAGAGCTGCTCTTACACACTACAGATATGTCAGGACAAATCCTTTTTGATTATACAGGATACATTCATATTCATCATATATTAGATTTAGGTTACACAGTCTCACACACATTGCTGTTGGAGGCTGAGGGAATTGAGTTAGTGAGCAATGCGAGCACTTGACTTGGCACTCTGAAAGAAAAAAATCACGAGTCAGTCCATCAGTAAAGACATTCAGTCTGGATTAGAGATAAGTCACAATTTTCAAATTTTCCAATAATCTTTGATTTTTAAAAAAAGAAAAAATCTAGACTGTCGTGTTTTGTGTCCGCTGCTGCAGGAAATAAGGTTCCTGTTTTTGAACCACCACATCATCGTGTCATCACGGCTAAATGATTGTAAAGAAACCTGTGCACTCCCAGCTGCTGAGCGCTGCCGCACCACTGAAAGTACATGTGGAGGTAGGTGTGGCCAAAGATCTGGATAAGTTAACAGCTAGCATATCACATGCCAACAGATGCAAGGTCACCACAACATGGTTTGTACAGTATCTTCACAACAATTATTCTCTCTATATTTGAATTGATAAATCATTCCCCTATAAAACACCAGGAAATTGTGAAAAATGCTCATCACAGTTCTATTTTTTTCTGACCTAGAGTCAATAAAAGTCACAATAAAATGCTTCAAAGGGCTTCAAGTTACTGCTCACTGAACCTCAGACACTTTACGGTAACGCCCTTGCAATCCAACACTTCCCCATCTCTTTGATCCTCTATCATCAGTCTCACTTCCCAGAATCTTTACAAAAGTAACTCTGATTGCACAAACAGCCACTAGAAATCGCAAAAACAAGAGATCAAGAGAGTTTGAGATCTACCCAGCCCCTTATCTTATTTAATGTATTTATCTAGGCTAAATGATGAGCTACTATCTTAATCCATGTTTTATTAGTAAAGCATTAACTGTCATATATATTATGGGTGATCAAGGGTAGAAACTGAAAACAATGTTTTAAACAGGTTATAGATAAAGGAAGGAGCATTGGAGAACTGAACAGTTGGGTTAGGGTTTGTGGCATTTCTTCGATTTGAAGGCCACAAACACAAACAACACAAACAAATACAGAGTTTTGACAGTTTGATCTGTTGGAATTCATCATGTTTGTACAGAGACGTACAGCTGAGTTTAAGTCACATGAAATGTTCAGTTGTCTCACCTTGGAGAAGAGGCCGAAACAAGCCAGTGAGCTGATGATACAGTAAGCCTCGGGTGGTCGAGCTCCTTTCCCACCAGGCTGCAGATTTGAGGGTAAAAAAAGAAAGATTTGAAATAAAGTTTAGGAAATAAGCTCTGAATGAGGACACACGTTCAGTCTCCACACTGACCAGTAACCTCCTGCAGTATCCATTTCTTCTGCTGCCATCGATCTCAGTCAGAACAAAGGAGAAGGTTTCACTGGAAACAGACAAAGAAGACTCAGAACAAAGCGTGTACACTGATGTACAATGAACTGAACCATGAATAAAGGAAGGAGCGGCAGCTGTACCTGTGGTATTCTGTCAGAGGAGCCCAGTTGATGCCCTCTGGGAAACAAAACAGAGTGATGGCCTTTAGCGTCTTCTCCTCCTCCTCCTTCTGAAATCTCGCCATGCCATCTCTCTGACAGTAAACAAACACACACACACATCTCTGTTTTTCTTACACACTCAAGTTCCCAAAATCGTCTGCAAGAAACTTCAGTTCAAGTGGCTTTGTCAGATTTTACACTAAAATGTCTAAACTGCAAGGTATTTGGAATGATAAGCTGATAATTGAGTTATGTCACCAGTAAAAGTGGATGATGTTGATGTAAGTTTTATGGCAGCATGCAGTCTTCTTCCCTTTCATTACTCGTGCTACAAACACCTCTACATGCAGTCAGAACCTCCACACTTACACATTTACAGTATTACTTACAGAATAGTAGAGAGACAGCCTTTTTTAATGTAACTTCCTGTTGGTGTGTATTTAAATTTGAGAGCTTCCTCCTCTGCTCAACTTGAATTATGCCATATTAATTACGAAACATGAACCTGTGGTGTTGCACATGTAGATGTAAAACTCTTCAGTTACTTTTTTAAGCCCTTTAAATTGAATCTAGTTTGTTGCAGTTTAAACCACCAACACTGATTACCCTCTGCAACTGTGTCAATATATATTAGAGCAACAGCTCAGTGTTTGTTTCATCTGGAATCTAAACCCTGTGAGGCCGATCAATGTTTGCAGTCCACCATCAAACTGACCTTTGGAAACTGATAGCTGATCTGAGGTTCGTAGGTGCTCCCGACCTTCTTGAGGCTGACCACCACCAGATACTCAAAGAAGTACTGACCGCTGGCGTAGCGGTGCTGCCTGGATGCGTCGTCTGGCACCACCGCATCCAGCGGCTCTGTAGGCTCGGGGTCTCTGGCTTCTACACAACAAGAGACAAATATGTTGGACTTCAGCATGCAGGGTCACCACCACTGTGATCCAGACAGAAAGGTTTACAGGACTCATCAATCAGTCCCTGATCTGTGATGGCTCTTATCATAGTAATTCAATATCTTCGACCCTTGCTCACTACAGGCCTGTGACTTTACACTTTAATATAATCAATTTATATTTTTCCACATTACAACTGATGATCATGCCACCTCTGATGCTGACAGCTGGTTGGAGGATTCTGACAGTTGAACATATGTAAAACTGACAGAATGATTTATTTAGTGTCTGCGACAAATGTTTGCAATGTTGGTCACTGTACTGCTGTGTTCAGGGTCCATTATTCAGCCCAGCTTCGCCCTGTCTCCTCCACAGACTGCCAGCCTGCTCATGTGTTCTCTGCAGCATTCCTCTTTCTTTGTCTAAAATAAAAGCAACCTGGCAAGGAGCTCTCAGTGTTCAGGTTGGCAGCCTTGTGTCTGTGTGTTTAAGGTCTGCTCGTGCAAAGTCTACCACACTAACCATACTAATCTAAAGTTGGCCTATATGTTGTTTGGCAAACTGTTAAAGTCTTCCCACATCTGTTTCCTGCTTCACAAAATGTGAGAATTGCTTTGATTGGTTTCCGTTCAATGTTTTAAACTGTTTTTAAACAAAAGAAGTCATTTGAAGAGGAAAACTGATACTTTTAGAACTAAATGAATTCATAAATACCATCAGTTAAATATTTAAGATAAGAATATGTGAAAAAGCCTTTCTTTCCTAATATTTAAGATAAGAATATGTGAAAAAGCCTTTCTTTCCTCTGATTAGTTGATTAAAAATAGCAACAAAAAAACTTCACTTCACTCCTGTTTAATTGGTCTTGGCATATATTCAATGAATTATCTAATTCCACCTCTTTAACCTCTGGTCACAGATCATTTGTGAAACAGCATTCATTGAGTTACCAGAAAAACCACATGATGTATTACATCTAAAATAGTACTGTAAGAGACACTGTGTGGTTGTCATCTTATGCACTCAGGCTGAATCTCTGCAGAGTTGTAGTCACATTTATGAGCCGTACGCCAGTTTGAAATAAGCCAGAAAGTAAGACACTGTGAGACAACCGAGCCTTAGTTGTGGGAAAATCCATAAAAGGTCATATTTTTGTCTCACTTTACAATGATGTACCACAGGTGTACAGACAACTACCACTGGATTACTTTGAGACTGAAGAAAACGTTAAGAGGTGCATCTTTTTCTATGATTTCTAAACGAAAATGTGTTCATGTCTGTTATGACTTAGAGATGGAGTCCGATCTTTAATGCAAATTGCGGTCATCATGCACGAAGCTTGAGCTGCGTGTTACTGCTGCTGCTTCAACCTCTGTCCGGCCAAACTGCAACGACCGACTTCCTGTTATTTTTCAGAACACCTCAATGTACCTGGGCCTTTAACCTCAGCATTAACAGCATTTTTCTCACGTCTCTTGCTTCACCTCCCCCGGAAGTACTGGTTGAACTGAATTAACCAGTACTTCCTGTGCCGTTACAGCAAAAGAAAAGATGCAGCTGATGGGAATAGATACATAATCAATCATATCCTGCCCAAACATCCTTTTTCACCTCAGTCTGGTCTGAAGGTGACAGTAAATAAGAAAGAGGAAATGCTTGTGACTGAATAAATCAGTTTTCTTTGATGTGGTCATGTAAAGAATACTCACTATCTCTTTTGCCTCTGCGGAAGGAAGACCACATCGCACTGAACCTCTTGAGGGCACCTTGTCGTCCACCATCATCTTCATCTGCAGGGCTGCCTGATAGAGAAACAAAACCAGCAGCTGCTCAGCACTGAAACCTTCGCACAACAATGTTAGCTTCCCCTTCTCGTTAGTTTAAAGGCCCCACACACATCCGCACAAGTAGCACTGTAGTACTCTGATTAGACCCTGTACCAATGTTTTCATATGTTCTAATGCATATTTTGTAATTGTAATCTATTTAAACAGCTGCTCCAAACTGAAGGAAAGAGTCATTGACTTTAGAGCAACCTTTCAAACACACAGGCAGCGTGTATTTAAGTAACAGTCCACTGAATCTTCTCAGAACAGTAATGTGTGAAAATATGAATTCACGACTATAAAACTTTTGTTCTACAAATCTTATCTTTACAGTTGAAATAGCCTTTGTTACCACAACTTACTGTGTTGCACAGCGACATCAGATATCAGGTGACCTTTGGGCTGCTCACCTAGAAAACACAGAGGAAAGTAGGGTAAACAAACAGGTGACTGCCTCTTACCATTAGAAACCACATTTGCTAAACACGGTTATCTACGTCGGCGCTTCTTGTAATTCACTTTTTATTGCTGTTCAAAAACAGCGCAGCAAAGGGAGCAACATACATGAACCTGAACAATGACAAGAACAAAACAACATAACGCCTGACATGAAAAAAAAAAAAGCAGAAGAAAAATATTACTCATAAAGAGACACTTGCATAAACTAAACTGATCTATGCACATGGTTTACATTGCCCACAACATATCAGACTTTTGGAATGATAACTCTACTCCCTCTGTTATTATTTACGTCGGCGCTTCTTAACATTTCAGAGTGGCGACGCTCCAGAAAAATCAGGTTGGTGTTTTTGTGGGTGTGTTTTTTTTTTTTTCTCTCCACCCTGCAGCTTAATTTGCTGTGCACAGCCAGTTCAGCGGCATCGAACAACAACTTTCAAGGTTGAAATAAGACCCTCACCACTTCGTTTATTGTAAATCAATAGCACAAATTCATTTGTATTTGCTCCTATCAGTTGGATTTCATTTGTACAAGTGATAAAATGAAACTGAAATGTCTGTTTTAGCTTCTCAGCATTTCTAGGTCTCTGTTCTATTTCTTTCATTTACTCGGTTTACCTTTATGAGAGTAAATGTGAGAACACTGTACAGTACTGCAGCACCTTCATTATCAGGCTGTCGCCATGGGTTATATTTACTGTTTAGCTTTCATTAAAGTAGTTGAATAGACTTAAGTAAATGTTTGCAGTGTGTTTGGCGACAGGTGTGGTGCAGATACTTCGGATTTGACAAAGAGTTTTTAATGTGAAGTTAGAACCGGTGACCGAGGGACTGCTTTGCAGGAAACTTCTTGTACAGAGCGCTGTGTGTCGAGTCTGAGGTGAAGCTGAGCCTGCAAACCAGTTTGACCAGAGGCACGTTTCTCTGGAAAGTCACATTTCCATGGCGACGGAGGTCAGACTCATTCAAACCTGCTTCATGAAGCAGTCTTTCCTGTATGCGGGCTGCATTTACTGAAGTAATCCTGCTTCCTGAAACATCCCTGAAGAACACAATTACCTGATACAGGCCGCATTCAACCAAGAGAACAAGACCTCTTGACCACTAACTCAAAAGTGAACATGCTGGAGCTGCTCCAGTAGCAGATTGTCACAGAATAAGTAAGCCAAAGTTCTGATCATATCTGTGCCAAGTTTGAATATAAATCACATAATTTCTCTGCATGTTGTTGAGCATAAGGGTTTTTATTTTAGCATATAAGCCACCCAGAGCTGCCTGGTGTAAATAGCAGTGCTATTTATTTGGACTGGTGAATTAGCATGTATTACGGCATCCATCACTGATATCTCCCGGTTGCCTAAAAACAAACGTTTTGCAACACAGGTTGGCGTTCCTATAAATCCTCTGTGTATACTGCAACAGCAACAGTCCCTGAGCTGAATCATCTGTTTACTTCAGGCTTCTGAGGAAAGCATTCTTGTGCTGCTTTTAGGACATGTAGGAAAAAAAAAAAACAGCGTTCTGCCGGAAAATACTGTCGACCTCATTGATCAAGTCAAGTGTATGAAATGAATGTGTCACACAGCAACACATCATAACTCTGAAAATGTCACAGCAAAGAAAGAGAAAGAAAGAAAGAGAGAGAGAGAAAGTTAGCAGATCGAAAATGAAAGGAAGTCGTAAATATTCAAACAAAAAAAGGTCTCAATAAATGGATCACTTGTTGATTGTTTTGGAGGTAAAGAACAGTTCGAATAGACAGACGCCGAGCTGGGCTGACTGCTGTTGGACTAGTCAGTGATATTAGCTGCTGCTGTGTCTGCTGTTGGTGACCTGGCTGTCAGCAAAGTTGTCGACTTGCTAGTTTTTCATCAGAAGTAATGTGATCGGAACAAATACTTGAGTACAGCTCCCAAACTGGGATTATACTCTGAGTCACACGGTTTCTAAGTGATGCCACTTTTATGTCATCTTTTCAGGATTTAAGAAACACACTTACTCCCTTTTCTTGCCAATACTTATGACTAGACTGATACCATGTGACAGACATAGACTGGCCACCTAAGGAAACAGACAGGGCTACTAAAGCTCTCTAAATAACACAAGTATCGTTTTTTGTTTTTAATCTGAAGTGTTAAAAAGACACATGGTGGCTTTACAGGAAGTCAGGTCTTGGGCTATTTAAAGGAAACCTCAGGAGGACAACATTTCCCATAATGCCTTCCTTAAAATCCCAGTGTTCGAAATCAATTAATTCTACGTTACATTTGTTTTTCATTCATGTTTTTTCTTGTATCATTGTATATCTTATAGATCATATTGTCAGTGTTTGCCTCCAGTGAAGAAACCACCGACTTCAAACATGCAGAAGATAAATAAATAAATACATTATGACCACATAGAAGAGCCTATTCTACTACATTTGATATATATTAATTACATACGTGATTATTTCACTGCCTTTACTTGAAACTTTGTGCAAATTCTTATTAAACGTAACATGAAATATAAATGTTACGTATTAAAAAGGTAAACAGCTTTTAGTAGTTCTGGTCCAACAGGAGCAGTTCTTCTTTTCGGTACAAGCTCCTAACGTTGTCCCGGCTGCTTCCTGTTCAGAGTGATCATGTTCTGAACTGGTTTGTCAAGTTTGTTGTTGTCCAAATGACACCCAGCACACACACACACACACACACACACACACACACACACACAACTAAATAGATGACAAACAATAGACATTATTTCTATAATCACGTGATATTTGTCATCATATTGCACAGCTCTACTACAACGCTGCAATTGTGCAAAGCGAGAAAAGGTCTTGACGCATGACACTGAAGACATTGAAGGTCGTCAACACAAACTTGAGCTCTGACCCCAAGTCAATCACTTGAAGACAAAACTAGCAACACTTGACCACAAACTGCAATCTTGTGGGTTTGTTGTTGTCACTGCAATGTTTGGTTTCCTGCCAAACAGTCTCACACGTATCATCTACACAGACCTATGTGTTACGAATGTTAAATGAGCACATACAGTACACGGAGAAAGAGTACAGCTGGATGTATCCTACAACTGGATGACATCCAGGTTTGAATCTGGCTACGTTCCCAATATGAACCTTTACTGAAGCCTCAAGTCCACACAGCACACAGCCTCTGCTGACATGACGACGTGTTTGTACGGCGTCAATAACAACAGTGCTTCTCCACCCAACGCCTGCACTCGTGCAACTTTTCATTCAGCTAGAAGCAGAAGAATACACGGCGGCATGGAGTAGTGTCATTTATTTACACCCGACGACAACATCAGGGCAAAGTTTTTCCAGGGCCTACATGCTCTTGCCTTTTGTGTTTCTGCTGCTCCTCGGCGACGATGTTGGTGCAAGTAACACAGTTCAAGAGGCTCGTGGCCCTCAGGCGGCTCCTGAACAAGTTACAACACCGTGCTGTCAATCCCAGGAGGGAAGGAATGGCGCAGTCACTAAAAGGTTCAACTAAAACTGCCCGGATCCTGTTCCATGTTGTTTTCCCCACTCAGAAAAACCCAAAACACAGATTTCAACTAAAACTTATAATATATATCTGCTTGAAGCTGCTGTGATCTCAGCATTCTTGGCTTATTAACCAGCCCGGGAGCCTCACCTGGATGTATTTCAAAGGGTGATAACACCAAACCGACTGCAACAAAAAGGAGAGATGTACCATGGACTAACATCTAAGGGGCAAAGTTTATAGCTGCTAAGTTACACATGCTGATGCACAACATCCATTTAAATTCCAATATACCGCAAACACAACTCTCATACTGCTTAATGAATCAATTTTCATGTTGCTGTTAATTGGGCATATTAAAATTTCACAATTTATATAAACGTATTTAAACTATATACACAGGTGGAAGGTCGTGTTTTAATTAAGCATATAAACTAAAGTGTTTGTTTTATTTATTGATTTATTGAGGCGGACTAGTTGATACCCGGATATAAAGTAGGAGCAACCTGTTCGAGACAGGTCACCGACAGGTACGTCGACAGATAAAACACCGTTTATTTTATATCCACAGGTAACAGGTAAGAAAGGTAACTCGTTTCTTCGCGTGAGCTTTACTTACTCCATCTGCTCTTGAAGTTGGTCAGTCCGGTCTTTTTCCTCCTCCTCGTTACCGCCTCACTCATTTCTGCTTCAAGTCTACAAAAACTGTCTGTCGTGTTCTCAGCTCTCCCTGTCAGCAGACTCAGTGACACAGCAGCCGTAGTTTATCGTCGTCTCCATGCCCGTACACACACACACTCACACACACTCACACACACATATACGCAACCTGGCTCGCGCTTTACAGCCGCTCCGCGTGCCTCACTCAGACTGAACACAGCTCCGCCGCGTGCCCACGGTGTCCTCTCCCGTGATGCGTTCAAAGCATGTGCGAAAAAAATCCGAGAAGTGTGAACTGAAGCCAGTCAACACACACACTCACACACACACACACAGACAGACAGTGTCAACATAAACACCACTTATACGAAAATGTGTTGAAGTAGGTCATTGACACAAACCTGCAGCAACACCTTGATAGTTTACTAAAGTTCAACCAAAAGACTCAACAGGCTGTCAACAACAAAACTATTTGAGCAAGCGCAGGATGGAAAAGCTTTCACCTTCCTGGGAATCTGCTTAATGTCAGAGATCAACTTTTCTTCCACTTTCACTTTGAGGACTGGAAAATGTTGCTTGTTAGCACTTTAATCCTCTAAATAGAGAACTACTGGAGCAGAGATACCCCACATCTACGAAACAATCTGGCAGCTGAACTTTTAAAACCTTGATCACAACAGTTATGAGACAGCTAATGGCATATTTCCCAACTAACGTACAGCTGACATAGGAAGTAGGAAGCAACGTGGTCTGGACTTGCAGGGGAACTACAGTCACTGAGTCATGCACTTTCAGAATGTTGGGTGACTTGATAAGGCTGTTATTTTAGTACGGGTCAAGAAAAATTGCAATGCATTTTTTGCACAAGGGGAGAAATGATCTGTCTATTGTGTTATAATATATAGGTTGATAATATTTTCAGTACTACATGGCACGTAGAAAATTAGGAGCATGTGAAATATCTGTATTTGATTTCAGTAATTACTCCCAGAGATATCAAAAATATGAGTTAAAGGGTCCAGTGTCTCAGATTTAAGTGTCTCTATTTACAGAATATGGCAGAATTGGAATATAATATTAATAATAATAATGATAATGATAATATAACTTGCTGATTCTTGAGAGTCGGGGAAAAAACACGTCCCACATAGACGAGTCTTATTTTATCAAAAATAAATAATTAACAATGATTGACATACTCACAAGTTAGTCTAAAGAATTGTGAATACTGATGTTATGTTTTAGCATAGATAATTTTTGGGGGATATTTGTTTAAATGTATGACCAGTGGTTAGACGGCCCATGTTATTTCTCTTGTCCCCAGCATGAGGTCACAATGTTCACCAGCCCCCAAAACCTTTAAAAACCTTTTTTTGTGAAAACATTTATATCAAATCAAAGATAAGGGTTATAAACGTATAAAACAATGCATGCCATGAACATCTTAAAATGTTTTTCATAGAAATCGAAGTTGTGTCCTCCTTGTTTCCGTCAACTCCGTCAGATTTATTTTTTAATAAAGCTCATTAAATTGGGCAATAGCATGATCATCCCTGAGGATCCCTTTTCATTCTCCTGGCTGTGGTGAATGCATCAATACCACACATGCTCTCATATGTTTGACATTTTATGATATTTTAGATGAACAATGTCAATTTTCCTATGGTCACAGCTGGAGCATGTCAACACTACCTCTCACTTATGATACTTTTTATTAAACCATAGTGGATTCAATGAAAGTATTTTATTGAGATTATGGAGACAACTAGTAATAGCCAAAACATCATTTCGTCAAGCTGACAGAGTTGACGAATTCCCCAATAACTGCCTATAATGTGCTAATATTATACTATTTTCAAACATAGTAAGGAACATAATGTTATTTTAGGGTTTTATCTGCACATATAGCATGCAATTACATTATTTTACAATATACTACTATAGGCTGTGGTCTGCTTCTTGAATAATTTTCTTTTATCTGCTTATTATTGTATAACTTTCCAGCACGTGTGTTATATATAGCACTTGTCTACATGATTGATTGATTGATTGATTGATTGATTGATTGATTGATTGATTGACTGATGTAAAATCTTAAAGGTGCAGTGTGTAGTTTTCACTATTGAAAATATACACACTGGCTTCTTATAGAGCGGGGAATAAGTTCAATATTGCTTTTTCAAATCCGGTTTACTTGGACCATCAGACCAAAAGTGCACCTGTGGTAATTTTGTCTTGATATATTTTAAGACAGGATCCATAGGCTACGTGTCCAGAATGCCACAGACAGCATCCTGTCTCTTTGACTCGGACTGTGTACAAAACACTGCCTTTCCACCTTCATTAGTGTAATACATTCCAGTACAGTGTTATCTGTGGCAGATTTGTCCAAAACAGACACATCTTCCAATCAGATGCTAGATACTGTGACATAATAGAATGAAGAAAAGCTCAGTGGGGTTCCTAGAGGAAATCAATGTAGAAGTTGATCATTGAGTCTGTCAGTATCATTCTCTGCTACTTCTTATCAGTTATCACACATGCAGAGTTCAGGAAGAAATCCTGAACATCTTGTGTTATACTCTTAGGAATGTTGTAATGGCTGTGTCTTTTCTCCCACTACTTCCACTGGACATTGATTTTGTCTGCACAAGCCAGTGTGTAGATGTTTTCAACATCTGGGTGTAGGAACACAAACTGCACCTTTAAGAGTCAACACCTTTAGATCTTCATCAGCACCGTCAGATGTATGTTTTTGTAATTATTTCTTCAGTTTTTGTCGTTTAAGTAATAAAGGATCATCAGATCTACATCCTCTTGTGTCTTATTCACTTAAGGATTTTTTTTCTTTAGTGGCAAAATAGAGGATAAAGTTTGAAAATGTAATTTATTTTATAAATCTGTGTGTGAAATTAAGTCTTTAGTTTATATATTATATTCTCTTTCAGTGTATCAGTGTAACTAAACACTATTCTTGTTGGGCTATTATAATTATATAATTAGTTACTTTTAGTGTGTCTGACAGAGTTGACACAAATCAAGTTTTTCAAGGTAAACATGTGAATTTGTAAAAAATGTTTTTTAACCTCCAGCCTACACCTTTGCATGTTTAAACAGCACAGATATTTATCTACATGAATATATAACTCTAATCAATATAGTGTAAATTAAAAATTCAGAAAGTGTTTTGTCCCGACTCTCAAGAATCAGTGAACTATGATTTCATTACTATTTAATCACCTGAAAATAACTACTGTTACCTTAGAATTAGCCTTTTAAATGTGCAGATCCTCTTCCATGGTGTCTGCCATGTTTCTACAGTTGCCCAGAACAGACAAACTAAACACTAGCTCTGCTTTTTCACTAGTAGTTTTCCCTACACATCAACATACACATTTGCTTTGTATTCTTTATTTCTCTTGTCTTATTCATCATTATTCATCTCATGCCTGGTTGGCTCAGTTTCTGATCCCCGAAATAGATTTAGTGAAGATTTTATGGAGAAGACAAAAATGAAAATTTAGCTCAGAGTCAGGATGACAGAAGAACTGTCGCACACAGCATCTGTTTGTACCTGTGTTCAAAATATTTTGCCTATTTATTTAAGATAAAACAAACCAAACAACCCCATGTTTTAGAAATCAGGTCTATGTTCTACAAAATATCTACTAAATTAATTTAGAGGAATGGCTGCCTGGTTTATTTCACCTCAAAGAAGTTGATGTGTTTGCCTCCTTCCATGAGTGGTTCGATTCAAGCTACTGACACTTGGTTAGGGAAAGATTGTGGTTTCAAGTACATCAATTCACTGCTGACTTTTAAATATTTAGACCACCATCTTTCCCTACCTAACCAAATCATTCAGTGGTTCTCAGATGCAAAAAAAAGAAGATTTGTATTCATTAACAATAATAGAGGAAGCAACTAAAAAAAGAGGATCCAAACTCACTTCCACTGAATAGACCAATGACGTTGGTGTGTGTATCGTCTGAGTAAATGTGTGTTTCAACAGAACATGATGCTAATTTGTGTCCCACTTTTTACACTGTCACGCTGTATCTAAACTTCCGTTTGCGTACTGCAAGCATGACTTCAGTGCTCTGCCTGGAAGAGTTTAGCCCACACGGACATGGCAAAGCATGCTCGTGTTGCCTCATACATACCTGTCTTCTTCTCCCGAGTGCTGAACAGCTGTGAGGCACCCTCAGGATCTTCTGGGACTGACTCTAGAATTAAGAATGAAAAAGAACCTTCAAACCTGGTCTAAGATTTGTGTGCATGTGATTATTGTTTGTATTGTTATAAGCTGACTGACTGAGAGTTATGAAAGTCATTTTTTTTTAACCCTTTCTTGATGTCTCTCGTACAGATGAAAATGACAGCAACCCTCTCCGCCGTCCAAATCCACCCTCTTCATAGCTATTGTGCCTTTCTGGAAAATTCATATTGACATAGTAAGTTATAAATAACTGAAATCAAATTTAGATGCAGGCTTTAATTATATTAAGACATTTATGTCATCATAATCTGTAGTGTATGATCCAATCTCTTACTTTTGATACGGAGAGATGAGAACCTGAAATTCCTCCTCGCATTTGGAGACAGTCGCAGATGAGAACCTGAAATTCCTCCTCGCATTTGGAGACAGTCGCTGTGCTGAACTCTGGAGAAAAAGAAATAAATATTCATTAAAATTAAATATTAAAAAATTAAGAAGTTAATTATACACATAGATTGGTGGACTGGAAAGCAAAGTTGTCAGCCTGACTATCAGTAAGAGTTGATATGAATATTCAGAAGATGATTCTGAATGAATTTGACTATTGTGACCTTTCATCTAGTGCTGCTGTCACGACAGAAGGTTTCCATGAAATTTGCTGTGGACGTTGGTGCGACGATGTGAGCATGCACCTTCAAATCAAATAACAAAATGTGTAAATGTCTTTTAGAAAGACACAAAAAAGCTTTTTCTGATCTGACACCGCCCCGTCAGTAGGACGACACTGTTTGTCTAAGGCAGTAGAACTTTCTCTCCAGCCATTTTCACCAGGAGGTCGCCGAGGCCTGACACACACTGCCTGTCGGCATTCCCTGTTGGATACCCCTGCCCCAGACTTGAAACGTCATTTTCCCAGTCGTACAAAGATCCAGCTCTAAGTGGTGTAAATACTCCCCTGGTGCTACGAGCTCTGTTTGGAGTATGAGCGACCATGAGGTGGCCAGGTCTTACATATTGCACCTTAAAACTCTTATAGTATGCAATATGCAATTATGTAAATGTGTTATGGTAGTTTCTGTAAACAGTGTGTTATATTGAGCCTATTAAACCTTGGTGTACAGGCTCATACTGTCTAGTCCTGGCTCTAATGGTTTGTTTGCCCCGCTGTGACCTTCAGAAACTCGAAGTCACTGACACAAGCTTTTGTTTGCATTAGCATTCCGCTAAGCCATTGTTGTTGCTTTTGTTGGTTGCTGCAGTTTATAGTTAGCTGGGCTCATAACCATTGTTTGAATGCTCAACTGAAAGCTCATACTGCATGCAGCGTATATGAGCATTATTGGTTCTGCATGGGAAGAACAGCCACTATTTATAGCCAACCAAAATGACAGGACATGACAATGCCCTATGGGAAAACTCCCCAGCAATATAAACCACCAGTGTACAAGTGGAATGCATCAAAGTAGGGTTACTGGAGCATAACATAAACTATTTGTAATGTTAGTTTGTTAGAGTATTAAAACACTTGCTCCTTTTGCCATCAGTGGAATTTCTGTATTTTTTTATTTCTGAAAGCATTTGACATTTTATCTTAGTCAGTCATTGATCTTTCAGGGAAAAAAAAAACCCTCTGACACAGGAAGTGATGAGTTTTAAGTTTCTTGTTTGTTTTGAATAAATGAAAGAGCAACCGGGTAGCTAAGGAAAGAGCTCTACAACAGAAAGTCCAAAAGAGAGAAGATAACACAGTGAACTGACAAATGTCAAACCATCAGTGGACATGGAAGAGTGCAGTACAAAGCAGTACCACATTCCCGACTCATCATATATGGAGATAAAAGAAAGAAATAATAATCTAAAAATGGAACAAAAACTTAAGAGAGAATCAGATTGATGGAGCCAGATGTTTGAAAGCTCACTGATCAGTGTCCATTAGTATAAAGAATGTACACATTCACTGACAGTAATGGCCGTCATTTGCTATGAATTATGTTTTACTACTAAACAGCTTTTCTCTTTTCTTTCATTAGGTGTTACCTGATATCAAGAATAGTCATGTCACCTATTAACCAGAAGGAAGCAGCTCGGCTCTGCACAAAGCTCAAAAATACACCAAGCCAACCAACACCTCACTGATTAACACAGATCTTACACATGACACTTTAAGTAACTATAACATAACAAATACAGTCTACTCATCCACCGGGTACTTTGTGCAGTGTTCAGCCCTGTAAGTCAAATCATTTTCAGGTTCAGTTCAGGTTTTTAGTTTTGGTCTCGGTCCAGGGATGATGATGACGGTACCAAACCTGACAACCTCACTGTGATGACTAGACTTCAAGAAGCTGCAGCCAGCTGTGAAGAAAGTTCCTCATAAAACCACAAAATGGCAGTTTTGGATTGTTTGTGCAACGATTAAACAAACATGATACAGGTGCTTCAGTGCTGAACTTTGGACAGAGCCAGGTAAGCTCTCGCAGACGTGAGATTTATATCAAAATGCATCTTCATCTTACTCTGAAAGCCGATACTTTCTGAACGGGTACTTTCCAAATTGTTGAACTTTTAAAGCCAGAGAGTTGTGTAAAGGTAGAACTAAGTCAGTTTAGACTTCTCTGTGTTAATATAACAAGACACTGTGCAGACTCAATGCTCACTGCTAACACAATAACAAAATAGACAATGTCACTGGAACACAAGGTGCTATCATTTCATTCAATGTCCACACAGAGCGGCTTTGAATGAAGTCAAATCCTGCTCTGAAGAAGCATGTCAGACCACCAGGATACAAAGGTTATTTTAGGGTGTTGGCTGTTTGGATGCTTTTAAACCTGTGCACACATGTCCACCCTCTGGCTTATCATTCACTTCAAAGAACAGATGGCTTCAGGAGGCTATAGTGACCACACCTCTAAGTACACAGTACATGATGTGGGTTGTACACTGACTCCATCACAAACACACATACACACATTTATGACAGTATTGCAGTGTTTCTTTAGCTTATCTGTTCAACTTCAGTAAAGTAGTGCATGGTATTATAATGCTGCTATATTATCTTTTGTCTTTTAGGACTTAATCTTGAACTGTTCGGAGCATTTTGCAAAAAATGCAAATTGAAATGGCCATATCATATTCAACAGGTCGCTGTGCAACATCCTCTGTCGTTGATGCATCCTTGATTAGAATGGTTGAAAACTGGGGCGGTGTTTAGCTCAGTTGTCAGAGCAGCCGCCCCATGTGCGAAGCCTCAGTCCTTGCTGCGGAAGCCTAGGGGTGAATCGGACCTGTGGCTCTTTCCTGCATGTCATTCCCCATCTCTCTCTCCCCACATTTACTGTCACTCTTCAGCTGTCTCTATCAAAATAAAGCAAAGCAATTGTGGGCTGATTTGCTAGATAGCACCAAGGTAACGGGAACCTTGAACCAGCTCAAGAACCAGGCCAGAAACAGACTGTATAAAACGTGGGCATAGCAGGGCTGAAAAGCTGTTTTAAAATGGGCAAAGAGGTGGAGCTGAGGTGGCCTGAATGAAGCCTGGTTGCTCAGACAAACCGCATGTGAGAGCACCAACATCCTGTCCATGCTCTTAATTCTGCATAACTTTAAGGCTTAATATAATTTGAACAGGTGAGTTGTATATAAATTCACCCTCAGTACAGTTGTCATGAATGAGGAAATTATCTATAGAGACCAAAACTGTTTTGTACTAGGCTGTAAACGTGTATTTCTGGACATGAAGTTGGACATTTTAACATGGGGACTTATGGAGACTGACTCACTTCTGTAGCCATTTGAGTTTTTGTCACTTCCACATTGGCTTCACTTCAAGGAGGTTGCCTCTTGCCTAGAAGCCCGCTAATCCATGGCCATTCTTTTTCCACCCACCAGAAGCCCTCAGGCTCTCCCAGCCAGGCGGCCAGCCAGCCTTTGTTTGACTAGGTGCTAATTTGTTCGTCTGATATTTTTATAACATTAAAATCACTGAAGGAAGTGCAGACCATTTACACAAAGGTGGGGTCTCTTATACTGAAGAAAGATAGATAAATTAATACATAAATCTCGTTCCCAGGATGTAATATGAATGGGAACTAACGCTGCTTGGAGTTAGCCACACAATACCACAGGTGGTGTTCAAGCCTTTTTACATCTGCATTTGATGTCGTAGGAATGAGCTATCTGTCTCCAGTATGAATGACCCCACCTTTAATTCAAGTGATACTACAGCAATGTAAATATGCCCTGATGCAAGTAAAAGTCCTGATTTAAGTATTAATAGCCAAAAGTACTAGGATTTAGTGTAGGGTTTAGTAGCATCTAGTCATACAGCTGCAGATTGCAACCCCCTCATATCACCATCTTATATCAACTTCTTTCTAGCATGAAGGAGAAACTACAAATGTGTTAAGACCATATCCATTTTGAGGCACTGTAGAATTATGGTGGAATCTGTGGGAGAGGATCTGCAGCGTCTATAAATATAAAAGTCTCATTCTAACATAACCAAAACAAAATGAATCTTATTTTCAGGTGATTATACACAACACCCCTTTCACAGTGTTCCAGATATTAAATAACTATTATCCCTGTAATCTGTAAAAATTTTAACAACAACAAATAAGTCTCTGTGTCTTGAAACAACAAAATGTGGCAGGTTGCAATACTAGAAATATAAAAAATTCTGATTTTAAATTCATGAATTTGCATTCAAATAGATTTACATATTCCTACAAAATCTGTTTACATAAAAGCTGCATGTGTTTTAAATGAAAAATAATATGCAAAGTATCAACAGCTGTCATGGCATAATGCAGTGGAGCTAAAAATCAGATATGCTTAATCATTGCCAGAGAGTCAGTCATCACTAACTACTAGCTATTACTCAGTATAGAAGTGTTAACACTTGATTGGCTCTTCAGTCTGCGCCTGCTCTGATATCAGTAGTACGTGTGACAACGCCGAGCAGTCCACAGAGCTGTGGAAACATTAAATACCTCGATGGAATAAAGTCATCAAACACCGTGTTTGTGTTTCACTGATAAAGTGACAGCACGATGTAAACAGTGGAATGGAGGAGACTGCGCACACCCCCTCCCACCCACCTCCCCTGCTTCCCCATGGCCGTAAAATAAGCATCAAAATGGTGTGCACTTGTAATTCTTACACAGGAAGTAAAAGTGAAGTTGTTAAGATCAAAGTTCTCTATTCCTCCATGTCATGTGATATTCACAGGAAATGTGAGTGAAATGTTTTAATTTCACTGTGTAACGCCTTGTTCTGGTTGCCTAACTTGCCACTGAGTTGCACAGAATATTTCACCTTTATACATGATTTATTGCAGATATGGCAATGATATGAGTAGCAGCTTCTTCACAGTGGCGTGTGTTTAAGTTGTGAAGCCATAAAGTGAAAACACAGAGCATGGTGTATGGAAGGAACGCACTCACCGGCTCTGCTTGCTGTGATGTCTTGTCCATTTTTCTTGGCTTCTTAGCAGATCCAATAAATGTATTTGTCCACTGGATCCAGTGCTGATGTTATGGCTTTGTCATAACTTTGATTTCTTCATCAGTAAGTATGAGCTTCAAGAGGTTAACGTCCGCTGGTTTTGCAAGCAGTGTGTCTGACTGCTTATAGTAACAATGAAACATCAAGTGCACATGTACAAGGAAGTGCACTGCCGAAGTGTGCGGTTGAAGGACTTCAGTCTCAGGCTGGTTTACACCAAAGTACAATGACGTAGATGACACAATGTGGGTGTGTATGCTGTGCAGTGAAACCTGTTCCACAGCCTCTGAAGCCAAAGGGTCTGTGCACTACAAGGAACTGGATATATTCACTCCACAAACTGTGTGTGTGTGTGTGTGTGTGTGTGTGTGTGTGTGTGTTTGCAGTCAAATAGCCTTCCTTTTGAGTCAATGATTTTGAGGCTGCCAGGTCAAGTCAAGTTTATTTTTGTAAGCTACTAATGACTCAGTGGGATTGACGGGACAGCAACAGTTTCAAACTCTGCTCAAATTCTTAAAAAAATTAATGTGAAAGAAATGTATTTAAAAAATTGTGTTAAAGAACCAGTGTGTTTGATTTATGGTGTGTCCAAAGTCTCGCTCCTCATATGAGCTCTGATGGGAAGTCTTTTACCAGCCCACTTACTGTATTGGGTATAAGTTATTGGTTGAATGCTGCAACTGATTATACTGATCTTATTTGTCATAATGTCACTGGATGTTTCATACTGTGGTACAGACAGACTGAACTTCCAAGTTCACCACAGACCTGTGTTAACTGAAACTGTAGTTACGGTTTGTCATTGAAAGATGTTTTCTTTTCACCATCTCTTATTTTCTTAATTTACTTATATTATTGATACAATTAATGTCAGATAGAAGTCTGTCTGTCAATCAAAAACATTTCACATCATTTATTATAATTTCCATTTAGTCACATGCAATGCTGATAATTCCTGAAAGTCAGGTTTGATGTGAATGACATCACATTGACATTTACATTTAGTCATTTAGCAGACACTTTTATCCGAAAGGACGTACAGAGAAGGTGCAGATGGTACAGTGCGATAAGAAGCGTTAGTACAGCAATAAGTGCTATGACAGTTCTTAAAGGGGTAGCTTTCTCATTTCCAGTTGTAGGTGGTGCTAGGAGAGGAGGTCCTCTCTGAAGAGCTGAAGGTCTTCAGGAGATTTTTAAAGGTAGAGAGGGATACCCCTGATCTGGTAGGAAGTGGTAGTGCGATCCAACAACGGGGAACAACAGACGAGAAGAGTTTGGATTGCCTTGAACAAACAGGAGAGCCAGGAGTCGTTCATTAGAGGAGCGCAGCGGTCGTGAGGTAACATATTCCTGTACAAGGGTGTTCAGGTAGGTGCAGTACCAGAGCATTAGTGCTTTGAATTTAATGCGGTCTGCAACAGGTAGCCAGTGGAGCTCAATGACCTTTTGGGTTGGTTGTAGACCAGGCGCGCCGCCGTGTTCTGGATTATCTGAAGAGGTTTCACTGCTGCAAGGCCTGTCAGGAGGGCGGTACAGTAATCTAGTCTTGAAATGACCACAGCTTGTGTCAGGAGTTGAGTGGTGTGTTGTGTTAAGTAAAGTCTGATTTTATTGATGTTGTAAACTGCAAAGCAGCATGACCGGGCAACTGAGGCAACATGATTGGAAATGGCTAGTTGGTCATCAATCATAACCCCTAAGTTTTTCACCACCCTGATGTGGTGGATAGTAGGTTTGGCTGGGAGGACCTGCACTTCAGTTTTTGAGAGGTTCAGCTGGAGGAGATGTGCCTTCATCCATGTGGTGATGTCTGAGAGGCAATTGGAGACCCGTGCAGAGATCGAGGGGTCCTCAGGAGGAAATGACAGATACAGCGTGTCATGTGCATAGCAGTGTTATGGTTAGTTGGTATAGGGTCCAACAAGCATGTAGTAGGATGGCTACTCACTCTCAGAGAGGGTGTAAAGCTAGAAAAAGAAGTGCAAACAACTGTGCTAGGTTGCGAAAGTGCAGCAGTTGATTCAGTGCCGCCCAGCTGGGCTGGAGAGAGACATGTAGTAGGACTGGTACATGTCATAGTGTTAGGAGTTGGGTTGGGAGTGAGCTGATTTGAAGGTGGAGAAAAGTTTCCGGGTGTCAGTGACACTGTTGACTTTGGTGTTGTGAAAAGCAGTCTTTGCAGCAGTGACACTGGTTGAAAAAGACGATAAAAGTGTCTGGTAGCCTTTGAGGTCATCGGCTAGTTTGGATTCGAGCCATTTTCTTTCGGCAGCTCTGAGTTTGGTGTGTAGTGATCGAAGGGTATCATCCAACCATGGGTGAGATTGGTTGGGTCGAGCAGGCTTGTAGATAAAGGACACGGCTTGTTCAGACATGGGTTCAGAGTAGAGCAGAATGACTCAGTGGCATCATTAACCTTCAGAGAGGAGAATGTGCTCAATGGTGGTAGAGCAGAGGTAACAATAGAGAAGAAGTAGGTTGGAGAAGTTACGGAGGTTGCGGCGGAACATAACCATTGATGGAGGAGCAGAGGGTTGCTTTGACAGAGTGATATTAAACTGGATAAAAAAGTGATCTGATAGGTGGAGAGGTGTTACCACCAGTGCATCTGTGGCACAGTTTCGGGTGAAAATCAAGTCAAGGATTTGCCAGCTTTGTGAGTAGGAGGACTGTGGACCATCTGGTTGGTCTAAGGAATGTATTAATGACATAAAGTTATCAGAGTGTGGACTGTCTAAGTGGATGTTCATGTCCCCAGGTATCAGGTATGGATGACAGCAGGGTATCTAGCTCGTCTGTAAAGCCACCTTTAACCACCTGTAACATTACTCTCTCCATGAAACGTTAAGCCTAATGAATCATTTCAAATGTCTTTATTAGTGTTAACACGGTGCACGTGTGTGAAGACACAAACTTCATCAGAAGTCCCTGTCTAGAGTCAGTGTTTAGTTTGTCCATTCTGGGCTACTGTAGAAACAACCAACTCAACACGACAGACTCCGTGCAAGAGGTCAGTAGCATCTGTCAATATAAAAGTTTTAAGGTAACAAAAACATAATGTTTCTTATTTTTAGGTGATTATACACAAATGAAGACATAGGTATGAATAGTAGATTCCATTCATGCCATGTTCTGTAAATACACATTGAACCCTTTAAATTTTTACTTTTGAATTACTTTTGCAGTAAATAAACACAAATATATCAATGTGTACATTCTACATCAGGACAGTAGCAGAGTGATTGGAGATGACTAAAATAATGACATTAATATGGAGCTTGTTGTGAAGCCTCTATCTTAATTGAGAATAACGTGTGCAGGAGAGGCTCCATAACAAACTGATGTAGTCAGTGGTGTACTAAAAATAATGTATGTGACTTAAAGTCCACATACACGTCTCAACATTTGGCTAGAATGTGTTCAAATGCTTTTGGGTTGTGTTTACACTGTTTTCAGGTATAAATGAGTGTAACATGGTGGAGGCCTTCCAAACAGAGTGGGAGACAAGGCTTTCTCCTACTTTCTCCTCATGACATTTGTTTCTGTTATAACATTCTTGTGCTACATCAAATACAACATGGCGACGACCATAAACTTTAGGCTTCTGCTAGATATCCCTGCACACACTGGGTGAAGACACTGTAAGCTTAAACACAACCATTTTTTGATAATAAGCTCAGTGGATTCAGGAGTCTTTAGTCATGACAGAATATTCTGCTCTTGGTGTGTGATAGATTTGGCATGAGCAGCAGTCAGTAAGTGGAACTGCTGTAAAATCCAACTGATGATGTGAACTACAAACTCTCCAACACTAAACTGACCAACGGTTTAACTTCATCATTCACTTACTCACTTAATAACTTGACATGTCAGATAGTTTATTACACAGAATCAACTGGGAAGACTTGGAAACTGTTTGGAAAAGGACGGGCACTTTCTTGAACCATCTGTCAATCATTGGTCTGATCTGATTGGTCTATCAACTAATCAGATCAACCAAACCAATTGGTAAATCAAACTCTGTACAAAGCTAGTCTGGAGAAGAGTGACCACATGTACATCCAGAAAAGACTTCAGTGTTGTTCTTTGCTCTTCTTTCAGTGAAGAAATTCTCTTCAGTTTGCTATAAGTCATTATCTATGCTAGCGCTTGGACATTATGCTTATTCCTTGATTCAATCACAGTTCTTGGGGTGACGATTCAATACAGCCATTTATTTAGATGTTTGCTTTGGTAGACCATGGAAAAAAGTTTAATCATACAGTAAGAGTGACTATATATCATGAGTCATATTTCCAAAAAACAATGCACGCCTGGCGCTGCCAGTAGTTCCTCACAGGACTCTGATTGGTGGTTCAGAAAATAGTGCATAGCTTGAAGCCTCACAGGATGGAATCTTTTGTGAAGTTATCACTCACTCACTCTTGGACAGACTTTCATGTTTATCAGACTGACCCTGCTTTATTGCAGTTCTGCCAAAAACAAACAAGCAGGATTACAGTAGCCAGCTGGCACACATGAACAGCTAACTACAGTGTAGATGCTGAGACAGAGGAAGCAAAGGAACTTGGTCTTATAAGATGTGACAGCTGTGACGAGTCAGATACAGACGAGAATTCTGGCGAAAGAGCTGTGAGCTGACACTCACTTTCAAAACATTGAAAGTCTGTCTGTTAACATGTACAGCCACATTTTTCACAATGTAAGAAGAATATGGGACAAACTTTTTTTGGAGCCTGTGTTCATCATGTGACACCATTGAATGGCTACTATGTCATTTTGGTTTCAAAGCCCGCACTTACAGGGGGCTTGGCTTCGATACACTCATGAAAAATAGCAGAGAAAGGTCCACACAATTTTTTTGACAGGTGTGTTTGTGGATGCAGGTTGACAGTTTTAAATCAATTTATATATAATAGCAGTTTCTACAGACGGGATAGTGCTGTCAATCTCATTTTGAAATTCAAACTACCACTCAAACGTGGGGAAAACTTTCTATAAAATCTGTAAATAAATTTCTGAATAACTTCCTGTCTCTTCTGCTGAGTTTTCAGACCATGTAGTTAATATGATGTACGTAGATGATGGTGGGAGGATAAGACAGGTGTCAAGTGATAATTACTACTAACTATTGCTATAGTAACAGTGGCTCTGTTTACAGAACTCAGGAACTCATGCAGATCAGCAGCTGTTTTGCATCTGTGAGGGGTGTCTTATATGCTGCACATTACCACAAACAAAGAGGTGCCAAATGATCTGCACGAAGAATCTGCAAAGAACTGAGACAAAATTATTAACATATGTTTGCATGCCACCAACTGTGTGCATGAGTCAGTGAGTCTATGTACAGCAAAACATGCTCATGTGTTGTGGTGAGAGTGTATAGTTAATATTTTTCAACAAGATTTTTACCGTCATGGAACAACAGACCAGATCTTTACCGTTGCAGGGGTGCTGAGGGGGTAATGGGAGTTTGACGGTCCAGTCTACATGTGCTGTGTGGATTTGGAAAAGGCTTACAACCATGACCCCCAAGTGCTCCTGTTGGGAGCACTGAGGGAGTATGGGGTACTGAGGCCATTGTTACAAGCCATCAGGTCTGCCCCTTGTCCTCGAGTCTATTCGTGATATTCATGGATCAGATCTCAAGGCACAAGGTGAGGAGGGTGTCTGGTTTGAGAACTTTAGGATTGCATCTCTGCTTTTTGCAGATGATGTGGCTCTGTTGGCTTAATCAGATCATGGCCTTCAGCACTCACTAGGGCAATTTGCAGCCAAGTGTGAAGCAGCTGGGGTAAGAGTCAGCACCTCCAAGTCTGAGGCCATGGTTCTCTGCCAGAAAATGACATCCGGGGGAAGCTCGGAGTAGAGCTGCTGCTCCTTCACGTCCAAAGGAGTCAGCTGTAGTGTTTTAGGCATATGATCAGAGGTGCTCCAGGTACGTCAAACTGGAAGGAGACCCTGGGGTAGACCCAGAACCAGCTGGAGGGACTATATAGCCCATCTATGGATGGATGGATGGATGGATGGATGGATGGATGAATGATTTTTACTTGCATTTGGTGAGTGTCAGGTCCTATTATTTACCTTGAGCAGGTACCTCCAAGTCCTATGAATCCACCATGTCGAATCGCTAGTAGCTCAGAACGGACAAACTACACACTGGCATATGTTCTCATTTTTTGCAATTTCGTATCTACCACAGTTCCATTTACACCTGAAAAGAGAGAGTGATGTGAGCAGGTTGCAATCAGCAACTACACCCTACAACTACAACTACAACTAGATGCCACTAAATCCTCTAAATATTTCTCTACTGATTTCTTCATCAGGACTGTGTAGGTGTGGTTTAATCAAAGATTCCACAAAAGAAGACAACACATTACAATGTCCAACAATGTGTATTCTAAATAGGAGTGGTCTCCTCACTGCTGATCTCCACATCTTGTTTGGGAGTGCTGTTAATGTCGTGTAAGTGAATGAAAACAGATTGTGTTGAACTAGAGAAGGGTCAGAAAGTTCAGTTGTTATAAATCATTGAGCAGGATTCGCTGCCAATCACATTCTTCAGTGCAGCGTCTGTTTTCTCAACCATCTGACTGACTGTGACCATCAACACAACAAATGTTGTCAGATTTTGGTTCAGATGTTGCTAAATCATCAGAAATCATGAGTGTGAATTTGTGCAGGAGAACGTCACTCATAGTAAGAAAAAACATTTTCAGGTGAACATAAAGTGACACATACAGGCCTTCAGAGTGATGATGCTTCATCAGAAGTAAATAATATTTATGCTGCCACACAGTTCCTAATCCTTTATTAAAATGACTGCTCTTATTTACAGGCTGTCAATAAGTGGTGGACACTGAGGCCACCTAGTGGATTAATCTGGCACCATCCCCTGATTCTGATTCTCTGATTCATTCTTTCACTTTGTTCATATCCTGGTGAGCTGATTATTTAGTGATGGATCTTTCCTTTGATGAAGGACTGCTGGAGATGAAATCACTATCACAAGATTTTTGTATACAGACCAGCCTGGGGACACATATGTTGTATGAGAAGCAGGTTTTTGTACATATGAAAAGATAAAAATGAAGTACTAACATGTAGAAAGCATAACAAGATATTGTAAATATAGGTAAAATATGATATTTAAATAAATAAATGTAAGGTTTTGTGTAAGAATGAGTGAAGTTCACCATGTCGTGCGCAGAATATTTAAACATGCAAGATAACTTTCGAAAAGGTATTAGTCCAAAAATATGTTATCAAGAAGATGAGTCAGTAGACGTTGCAGTAATGTAACTTTTAGGGTCTGCAGCGGTGAAAGTCAGTGTCAGAGGGGGTCCAGGCCCTTGATGATGAGACTAGCTGAAGGGAGGGAAAACTGCTTCAACTTACATAGGACTATCACTTGAGGACACAGTGGATGCCAAGTTTAGATCACTGTGGATGCATCACTACATCACTAATAAATAATAATGTGCAATATAATAAATGAATTATATATTATAATTATAATAATTGTGTAATAAATGTGTGTGTTCCAACAGGTGCCAACCTGGATGGGTTAAATGCAGAAGATCAATTTTGTGTGTGTTTCAACATGATTAATGAAGTTTCAACAACTTAACTTAAAGCACTATATTTACTGTCCACCGTCTGAATCTGAATTCAATTTGTGCCTTCAAACTTTCCCACTATGGAATGAAAAAGTCGTTTCACATCAAACACTGTAAAAGTGACACAGCTCTCTCTCTCTCTCGTGTAGACTGAACTCTAGACTTTGGACTCATATCATATCTATATCTGCACAGTCTGAACAGTACGTGTGTCAGTTAGCTTCATTAGCTCAACGATACTAACTCATCTTGTCCTTTCTGATAAGCCTCACAAACTGGAGTAGGTCACATCGGACAGATAATCTTTAATGTACAGCATGTTACATAATGGCCGGCCTGGTATCAACTATTTATTTATTTCTCTAGCTCACAGATACAGACTGACCTTCAGGACGATAATACAGCTTCAAGTGTTTTACTGATCAAACTGTCAAATGTTAAAAGAGTCTGAAGGAGTGGAGTAGTAACAGTTACATGCAGCTACTTTTGTCATGATGATGAATGAAAAGGACTGAAAAAGAGCAAAGGAAGAGGAAGTGATCAAACTCAGAACAGTCTACCTGGGAAGGTGGAGTCATTCAAAGAGGTTTCACACTGTCTGACGCTCCCTGGTGGCTCAATAACATTATATTATGATTATTATGATTATGATTATGATTATGATTATGATTACGATGATGATTATTATTATTATTGTTATTATTATTATTATTATTATGCGTATTATTTAATAATAATAATAATAATTATTATTATTATTATTATTATTTTATTTGTGTAGTAGTATTTCAACTTTGTTTTGTTTTATATACATAGTATGATAAATGATGCATGTCCTCAGTTATCCACATTCTATCCCTGTTGATCTATTAACGTTTTTTTATTTTTTATTTTTTATTATTTTGATGATTTCAATTCGGCAAAGTGCAAATTTCACAATGCATATATTTTTTAAATTTATTTCCCAGGAGCTTATGGGGCATCACCCAGCTTGGATATACGATTGAGAATAATCACTTCATACCTTCACAGATGTCAGATTCTGGCCGTCACACTGCAGAACCTGATTTGCACACTAAGAAGAAACTCTTCTAAAATCTGCAAAACAGTGTTTAACTTCTTCTGAACCAGGTGACACTGTACTCTGTGGCTGGGGGTCGATGATCTGACGAAATTGCTTTTTTTTTGTGCTTACCAACACCCTTTCAGCTCCTGAACGCTACATTCATGTGATTTTACTCATTAATGACATCATTCACTGACTCATTTAGCCAAATGATTGTTTGCCACTGTAGAACTGAGTAACAACCTGCAGAACTGAGACTGATTGACTATCATTTGCCTTTTTTAAGGGAGCTTCCCTGAGGTGAATTGAATGAATTTAAAGTTCATTTCTGTTATTCAGTATAAATCTGTTTTATGATATCCTTACGTTGTGTACATATTATAGAATGTGTTTGCACTAGATCATTTTGCTGTCCATTTGAGGTGAATTAATTATTGTTTCATATTTTGGTGTATTTCTTGTTACACTTCCAAACACATGAGCAAACTAACAGTGTTTTAGTCATTTGCTATAGACATCAGTTATTGGCCGAGTCCATCCCAGGCGTCTCAGTAGATGTCAGGATGTACTGTTTTCTTTTGGATGCTGTTTTACAGATGAACTCTTTAGAAAGTTTAGCTAATAGACAACAGACATATGAAGTGGGAGGGATGACAGACTAATCTTGAGTACAGCAACACTGCAAACTAATTAGATTTCCACTAACTAGAAAAGAAGCTCATACAGACAAAAACATCTGTTGCATGTTTGACTTTTTATTACAGACCCGTCCTTCACTTCCACTCCACTCTATTCTCAGCATCTGTGTTATACAGTGCAATGCATGCACACATGCACACTCTCCCACATAAACACCACTACATGTACATACACACTTTATCTTTCTTCATCATTATTAGTGAATGTCTGTCCTCAGTGGTATTTAGACATGGCTGACTTCCCTCCTGTCGTCTTGCTGAGTGTCAATCACATGTGGGTTTGTCATGAGACAAAACACAGACAATAAAACCATACACTCTTTATTTACATGACAGTACAGTAAACTCATATCTTTTCAAATAAACTCTGTTGGTGGAAATTCACACAGAGGTGGAAATCCAAATAATATGATTATGTCAGTGGCATATCTCTCAGACTGTCACTCATCCAAATGTGATAATGGTCAGACTGGATGAGGACGTCACTCAGAGCCACACAGTCTGGACATGTTAGAGGAGGACTAATCACAAAGTCCTTGTCCCACATGTCAGCATTTCATCATGTCTCTAGTCCAGAAACACGTCAGAGACAAATCACAAAATGTTTGTTTAAGTTCGAACATCAGATCCCAGATCAGCAGAGCTGCACTCAAACACACACTCTGTTATCACTTTACATCACTACTGATTGTTTTTAACACGCCATGTGATTTAATAATTATTAATGCAAACAATAAATAATGTACGTTTCTTTTTTTTTCTTCATTTAATGACAATGAATCGTTTAATAATGAGTCATGTTCAAATAGTCAGAACTTTCTCCACAAGGGGAAAATTAGCAGTGTGACCTAAAAATGATGATGCCTGTTTGGAGTTACTGAAATAGGATTAAATAAAGGTAATGTTATTAAAATTTTCTGTGCATCACATTCAACTTCCATATAACAAACATTCATTGTTACAGTGTAACATCACATGGAATGGAGTATATTCTCTGTAAGGTTCAGTGTGTCATATTTATGGGGCTATATTTATAGAATATGGTCAAAAAAATATATAACTGAATGTTCAAAACTCTGTTTTCATTAATGTATAATCACCTTCAAATAAGAATAATTGTGTATCTGTTACCTTTTACTATAGACTTACTATAGAATTTTACTATATTGACAGAGCGGGTCCTTTTTATGCAGAGTCCGCCATGTTGAGCTCATCATGTTTGTACAGTAGCCAAGAACAGACAAACTAAACACTGGGTTGAGATACAACATTTTGCATTTTTGTCCAGTTTTGTTGCCACTGTAGTTTCTTCTACACACTTGGAGGGTAAGGCTGACGCGAGGGCGTTGTAATCTACAGCCTCACTGCTAGATGCCACTAAATACAGACCTTTAGATTTAGATGCATTTTAAAACTCTTCTTAGAATCTAACTTCATATCAGGCCTTTTCGTCTTGATTTTGCATGGGCACTGAGCTTTGATTTCTATTTTATTTTACAGAGTGATATCTGGTAAACGTTGTCAAAGCAACAGATAAAAAAAAAGGTCAAACGACTAAGAACTGCTGAATGTTTACAGAGATGATACCCTTTTTTAATCTGCGTGTTTACATCCTGACTAATCTTAACAGTGTACCCAAGCACTTATCACAATCTACTGTACATTTGTTTCATTGTCATATTTACTCTAACTCTAAAACAGTGCAACACAACAAAAGGAGATCAGGAGACAACAAATAGCTTGATAATAAAGCTTGGTAGATTTTTCTCCTGCAGCTACATAGAATTTTTTCTTGATTGTCAGAATGAGTTGCGGCAGTCATTCATAAATCTATTGCAGTTTCTTCCTCTGTAATGCGCTCATGCACAAGTAGATCTGCACAATTTCAAGCAGATCATTTCTTGTTATGCAACCTGAAGGCACCTGCAGAACCTGGTCAGAGACCAGCAGAAGCTAGTTTCTTTGAGAGACAACAGGCACCATTAAAGCCGGGACCAGAGAAACTGATGGAAGGCTGAAAACTGTTCATCTACTTTTATTTTTACTTGTTTGTAAAAAACTTTTTATTGACTCTATTCACCATTCTTCCATTAACATTCAACATCTCATACATATGTTTTCCATGTATGTAGATCGTGCAAATACTTCACACCAGGGATCATAGACGTAAATAGACTAAACTTCGCAATTAAACACAAAATTCAGTATACTACATATGAGTAAATTTTTCCCTACCACCCACATTTTCATTCCCCTCATGTAAAGACCTTTCACTCCTGATGAAAGAAAATGCCGAACACAATCTGGTAAACATTAAATATTTAAAATGTGTAGCCAGAACCAAGGGGGTCCATAAGATCCATTGTTTTTACCACATAAAGTCTGTTCTAAATGGTGTTACAAAATCAACCCAGTTATTCCATAAAATCTTAAATTTATCTGATTCTAACTGAGAAAGTCAACTTTTTCAATTTAAAAATATTATGCATCACTTCAACCCAATCCTGGTGATGGCTTTTTTTCACCTGCCACTAACATTGTCCTGAATTCGTTATTCTCTGGTTCCCCTTTCCGAAGTACAAACACACAAATGTAAACAGAAGTTCCACTTTCAAAATTTTCTCCATGCTTTTCTTTAACTCTTGCCAATGAGGTATGATAGAGGGGCAGTCCCAGAAGATATGGAAATGATTGGCACTATTTTCTCCACATAGTCTCCAACATCTCGTATCACGAGATTTCTGTTGTGCTGGTGTAATAATCTGACTATATTTTGCCAACCATACTCTCTCCATGAGAGGGAACATGTTGTCTTCCATTGTTGTTCATTGATCTTTTCCCACTCCTCCTCTGATAACATCTGTCCCCCCTCCTTCTTCCACCTATCTTTTATATATAATGTATTATAACCTTTTAAATTCTCCACTTCTTTATACAATTTTGAGATTAATTTCTTGCCCAGATCTGATTCATATGCTAAAATAAATATTTTAATAAATCCTGACTCTACATCATCAAAACTAGACTTTTTTATCGTTTTCTCCATAATGGCACATCTGTAAATATCTGTGCAAATCCTGATTTTTTAAGCAAAACTGAGTTTTTAGATCTTGAAAACTTTTAATTGTCTTCTTCTTAAAAAACTCCCAAAATATTGTTGGTCCCCCGCCCCATCTACTGAAGCTCCCATCTAATGTATTAGGTGTAAAATCTGAATCATGTGCAATCCAACGCAGTAACCTACTCTGCTGGCAGGCTATCCTTTGATATAATCTCAAACCAAATATTAAGAGATAAATCTAACCATGGATTTAGCTCCTCATTAAGATGTTTTCTCAGTTTTTTTATCATTTATTATAGCTTGTATTGGAATATTGGATGTGTGGCCTTTAATGTCTTTCCATCTCGCCCTGTAAACAGGATTACGGATTAAGGTCCACATAGTTTTTAGTTGTGCGGCCTGATAATAGCTCTTAAGACAGGGCAGGGCTAGTCCCCCTTTAACTCTGGGAAGATGAAGAGTTCTATATCTTATCCGTGGTCTTTTTCCTTGCCAAATGTAACGAAAGATGAATCTGTCCCATTCTATAAAATCTTTATCTGTTACTTTTACTGGCAGAGTTTGGAATAAATACAGTAACCTTGGGAGAACATACATTTTGATCACCTCTACCCTTGAAACTAAACTTGTGAATGGGACCAAACATTAATTCTTAAATGCACACAGAAAGTCCTTTTTACATTTGCTGTTTGCAGCCACACTCCAAACCAAAAGCACAGCAGTCATCCTCTTCAAACTGATTTTGTGTTCTTTTTCGTCCCAGCAGCCAGAATGTCCTGTTTGTGATCTGAGGATTACAAAGAAAAATGTGATCTCTTCAGCAAAACACTTCAGCTTCGGCTGGCAACACTTCTGTAACAAAAGAAGTTTTCAAAAAAAGATTAGAGCAAAGCAAAGTATAGAAAATGAGTAATGACCAACCTGCTAAACAGCACTGCTAAACAGGTAACAGCAGGGGTCGCCATATGAGGAATAAACTTGGCACACAAGAGAAGCCAAAGACAAATGAAGAAGCCAAAATGTTACTTAGACTTGTGGATAAAAATCTTTTATCTATATCCTTCTTTCTGAATATTTCATCAGCTGTCAGTGCCTCATGTTTAAATTCACTGGTCATCTTGAATCCTTTCACAGCAAATGGATGAAATATTTGATCTTGATTTGATCTCTGAGCTCTTCCCCAGTCAAACCATACATCACGACTAAAATCCTGTACAGACAAGCTAAAATGTCAAGATAACGTAGCATAATGGAGTGTGGATGTAACGTTTACTGTCTTTAGTGCTGCACTAAGACGGAATGACTTCCAAGTTCCAGGATTAAGTGAGCAGTCTAAGTCTTCCTCTGCAAATCTTCATCCTAAGTGAAATATCACTTTGTTATCTACCTTTTTATAGAATCAGTGTGCTGCCTGCCCTTGTCATTCTCAGCGCACTGTAGATTCATTCAGTCCATAAATCTGTCTTCAAAGAACGTTACTGGCAGGGAGATCGTTACAGAATGCGAGATGCTTTTAAGGTTAGTTCAAACATCTAAATCATCCTCTGAACAAGAGATATTATTGGATGGATTGGAGGAACTGTTTTACAAGCAGCTACCATGTACTTCATTAATATTAAAACAGCAATTATTATTCATTTTCCCATTTTCTCTGTTGTCCATTTTCTGTTCTTTAGTTTTTCTATCACTCATGAGACATGTAATACATTCCATTCCATTCATTCCATCGATCCAGACTATGTTTTTTCTATTTAGCTTTAGTCTAGAAATATCAAAATGTGTGCCCTGTCCAGCACACCAGGAACATGTCAGACAGAAATGTGGTAATTCAGTAGCCAGGATGACTTGCTGCACCCATAATGGGAGCATAAAGATAGGTGACACTAGAGCCTTGAGTGTGTGACAATCATATCATATTCATGACTTTCTTCCCCTGTGAACACAGAGCTTTCCTGTCATGACATAGTTTAAGGGCCTTGTAGAGAGTTTTCCTCATAGAAAAATGTATTGTGGTCTGCAGAATTTCAAATATGAATAAGTGGTTATTAGCAAATATACTGTCAGGTGCAGAGGATGACTCTTTTTTGTTGAATTCACTTTTCTGAACATGGCCAGACATGACATCATGTTCTCTGAATGATGTCTGACTTAATTTGTCATCACAAATGATGCAAGGTGAGTCACCAAGGTATTAAAAAAAGGTGTAAAGTCCAGTGTAAATTCAGTGTACATATGCCCTGTGTCCGTTTTTTTAAGCTTTTGAATATTTTATGTGCAGAAATGTGTTAAATAGTTGTTTTCTAGTAAAAATCTAGTTTTAGTTCAGTCATTTGCATTGAGTTACTCCTCTAAATCTGTAGCTGAGGGTGAAGGCAGGCAGTCATACTCATAATAGAATAATGCATCCACAAACACTTGATGATAGTTCCACTGTGTTTAACTGTGGTGTTGTTGTTGATGAGGATGTGAGTGCAGTTTTCACCCCCTCCTGGGCTCCATCGACTTTCCAGGTGAAGCGTTGTTTGTCTCAAACAGGCCAGTTGTTGGATAAAACGGGAGGGTTTATCCCAAAAGCTACCCTTGCAAGTTTGAGCACTGAAGTCCTGGAGGATGAATATTATTATTATCAGTGTGAAACAGTTTATTACAGCAGAAACTGCACAGATGGTTCTCTCTTAATATCAGAGAATATACACTAAAGGTCCACTACAGGCAGCCAGACTCTGGTCTGGGTTTACACTGCTGCAGGTTTAATGAAAGGGCAACAAAGCTGAACAGGTGGTTGGTGATTTAAGGCCACTCTCACCAGCTATATCAAACATGAACTCACTGTCAGGAACAAACTGTGAAAGAAGATCAGGCTGGCTTTCTATTGTTGAACTGTATCAGTGTGAAGTGTTGTCATAAACTGGGCTCAGAGAATTACAGGGAGGTACGCAAGACATTTTGTTGGTAGATCAACAATGAAAGCAGTGCATGGGGTGACCTTCACTTCAATGGGGCTAAATCCCTGACAAAAACAACTCAGCACACATAGTGAAATGATGATGTTAGGCTTTCCTTGGGGCTGTTGACCTCTTCAAGTTGGTTTTGCCCCTTGTTCCATCCCCCAACCAAGCAGGATCTCTGACCAATAAGTAGATTCAGTAGTTGTTGGGTTATTGACAATGAAACCTTGAGCCAACGTTGCGTCTTTAGACGTCGTATATACCTGGTATGAACACGTAACCTACAGTATACCTGCATCTTATCTTCATCTGGAAAAGCACATGTTAAAATCGAATCAACCAGACCACATTCAGAGGTGGTCCGACTCGCAACTGATTGGATCACAGCCAGTCATACCGTTGGTGTTTCTCTCTTTGCTTCAGTTGCCCTGATTAGCACCACGTTTGCTTGTCCTCTCTGTTGAGATCTGATCTGTGCTAGCAGGATCAAGACAATAAGAATGCTTAAAACAGCACAGACCTGTGATCAGATTATGCAGATAACACGTCCACACGCAGATATGTTGATGTCTTTTTCGGTACTTGGTTTCGTTATGGTTATTATCATCATTAGAAGTGTTATCGTTGATTGGAGGGGTTCATTGGGTTGTTTATTGTAGTTTTTGTTCCTCGCCCTTTCAATCATATAATTAAATTACAAATTCGAATGAAATCCAGTGAGTGCAAAGCATGTGAAACAGTGAAACGTGGCGATAGTTGAAGTTTATCCTGGAGAGAGCAGAGCTTCAGTTCAGGGAGTCATTTATACTGCTCTATCACTTCCTGTGCAATGGCAGATGCTGTCAGCCGCTGATGCTTTCAGCAATGGGATACTGGTCCAAGTTGTGTGCTGTCTGTTTGCTAAAGGCTTTTCAATGTGTTTGCAGCTGTGGAGACAAGCCTGCTGATATGGTAACAGAAAAAAAGGGAGCATCCTTTTATCATCCTTGACAGAAAGATAGGACACAACAGTGAACTTCTGTAGTCAGAGGCAGGTGGACCTGTTTACTGTCGATTCAAATAACAGGTTCTGCATACAGCATTGCCACTGAAACACAACATTTGACATGGTACTTATATCAGTAAGTAACATCTAAATATATACTGCACTGAGCATGATGGGATGCTTATGGTTTGGCACCCACCCTAACACCCACAAATAATCCTCTGTGTACTGGGTATGTTACTAGGATATCTGCACAAAATGAGCACTGGGCCGCTCTTCAAGGTACTGTATGTATTGACTATATTGTGGTATACTTGCTCATTGTGTGCTCATTGTCATTGTGCAGTGATAACAGAGTGAATACAAATGCATTGTCATTCACTACAGACCTTGAAGTCTGCATGAAAGGTGTGTTTGCACACAAGACTTTGTGAAAACAAGTGAAACAGAAAACGCTGCGTGCGGCTGATTGCACGAGATAGAAATGTTGCTGCAGAAAGTGTAAATCTGTTTCCGACTGATGAGTCCACGCAACAAGGTTACATTAATCTTTAACCCCAGATTTATTAAGCTTGTCCAAAATGTATTGTGTGCAAAATGTTACCAGTCCTAAAATTTACCCTTTGGTCTGACAACAACAGCTCACTCATGGCCATGAGAATCAAACGTGAATGGGGGCCTTAGTAGAGAGAGAAGGGATGGGAGTGAATAACACTTATCTGACCGTGACGCAAGCAGCTGAAAAGACAGAGCTCTCCTCTCCTGCCTTATCAAGCCCACTGTGAACAGCTGTTACTATGTTGTAGAGTCAAAAGGCCAGAAACACCTTCCTGTCTGAGAGAACCTGAGCCAGTTTATTCCAGTATTATTTAAATTACAGTATCATAACCCTTTGACATTTGGTGGTTGAGTTTTTTTGGCATCTTCCTGGAAGATAGACAGGGAGTAATATCAGTTTGGACACTCGTTCAGTGAAGAGACTGGCAGAGGACAAGTTAGCTTGGTGCTGGAGATATGGACAGGTGAATGCAGAATGACAAGGGATCATGATTTCTAGTCTAGTCTGAATAGTAATGACTAATCACATTTGAGCAGACTACAAGAGATGGGATGCACTGACCAAAATGCAATCTAGGAACTAGATAAGCTATTTATTTAACTTTAAATTCTGAAGTTAAAATATCTGTTTATAGAGATTAAGGGAAATATGTGCTAATCAGACTGCAGAGGAAGTCTTGGCCCAGATATCCGTTGGTTACACTAGTCCTGAAACATTGGATCGTCAATGATAGCCAACAGGATAAACCCAGGGCATTTCTCAGCTTAGAGGTGAAGAAGACTCAAATATCCTTATGGATAAAATGATGTGGTGTGTGTGTAATGTAGAAGGTCTCCAGAAGTGATGAAATATTGATCACCAAGTCAGCTCTTTCAGATGGTTAGTTTTTGTTTCATCTCCAGCAGCAGGCAGCTGTTTGCAGTGAAAAGGTTCTGCTGAACCCGGTTGGACACTAGCTGGCACACATTAGAGCTGGCACACATTAGAACAAAAACCTGAACAATCCCTCTAAGGCAGCCTCTGGCATTTTTTATATGTGTGGAAAAAAGCAGGTTTTTGGAAATGATCTTTTATGGTACAGCCTGAACAATCAGCTGTGTCACCGCTGCCCTGCAGTCCAAGTCATTTCTCCTACAATCCAACCAATATCCTATCATGACTCTGCTCTGCACCGGCATAGCTCTGGGCAGGATTTATCCAGCTGCCTGGCAGTGATGTTACATTCCAGCTGATAATGTGAGTTAACTTCTCACATTAAACAACAACATATAAAGTACCTCTGAACTCAGGTACCCTCTCAAAAAGAACTGGATGCAAAACTAGGACTCACATCTGATGCCTCCCTTCTCTAAATCAGTGAACTTTCAGGCTGAGGTTTATCTGTTAGTGTTTTAAGAAGCAACAGTTGACTAATCCGAGGATGAATGTGGAAAGAGGAATGCTCCCTGAAAAAATCAGAGAGTACAAACAGACTGGTCTGTGGCATGTATTCATAGTTGGGCAAAAGATACAAGTAGAGATGCATACAGTAACTAAGACAAAGGGTTCCGAATGTGCCATATACTGGCAACCGGTACAAGGATTTTAAAATGGGAGTTATATGTGCCCTCTGTCTGGTCTTCGTCAGTACTCGGGCCACAGATTTCTGTACAGGGTTCTTTTTCAAAGACCAGACAGAAGGACATTATAGTAATTGTGTCTTGTGGTAATAAAAGTGTGGAGTGTGTCAGCCTGAGTAAGGAAAGGTCTGACTTTAGCAATAAATTTCCTTAGATGATAAAATTATGTTTGGCTACATTTCTGATATAAGCCTCAAAACTGAGGTCAGAATCTGAATCCCTCAGAAGCAAATGTATTTTGTGACTTTGGGCTATACAAATAAAATTTGATTTGATTTGATTTGTAGAAAATTGTTTGCCATAGTTATTTATTTCATCTAAGCAATATAATAAGTTATCAAATGAGCTAAGGTGTGTCATCAGCATAGCTATGAAACAAAGAAGTCCCGCCTGGTCAGATATGACCTGAACCATTTTAAAGAGTCTCTCATGCATGTACCATAAATATATACCGTAGTAAATATTCACTTAGTTTATCTTAGTTTAGCTAAGCTCAGTTCAGTTGAACTCAGTTTAGCTTGGCTTAGTTTAGATAACCAGTCTTTGTTCCCCCATTGAGACATGACATGACTGCACCCCAGAATTATTTGAACATGTTACCTCCCGTGTAACCACAGCTTTTGAAACTTTAAACAGGAGGACAGAGTTAGTTTGGGTGAGGTTTTGTCTTGTCCTGGGTTTTTATCTTGAAAACATACTACTTCCTGTTTTATTTTGAAAGTTAATTATCCTCTTGTTTCAGGTTTACTTGCCGTTCCTCATGTGTCATCAGACCACCGAGTGTCTTTCCTGATTCCTGCCCATTGTAGTGATTTTTGTTGTTTTAGTTTCATAGAGTCTAGCTGAGCCTCTGGTTTTAGGAGTGCATGTATCTTAGTCTTTCTCCTCCCTTTTGGAGCGGTTTGTGTTTATAGTTCATAGCCTTTTTCATAGATTAGAGATTTTTCTGTTGATTTATTTTCTCTTTTTGGAGTGGTTTTTGTTTATTAATAGTCTTATCTTCCTTTTTTTTCTTCTTTTCTAGAATTCATAGACTACTTCTCATAGCCTGTTTGTCACTCTGTCTGAGAGGTTGGATTATTTAAATAAAGTCTGTCTGAACTAACATTTCTCTGCATCTGAGTCCTCATTGAGTCCAGGTCTGACATTCATGTGCCAGGTTTGCTGTGAGGAAGAAATGGTCCAGTATGTAAGTTCCTGTAGAACAGCAGCCTGTTGTTTCTACACTTTTCATACAAAGTCGGAACACAGTGACGACTGGAGAGAGGTCAAAGGTCATCTTTGTACAGAGACAGGAGTTACCCAGCATACAATCACCTATTATTATTATTATATTATTATGTCACTTATGACTTCATCCATTGAGAAATTGGTTAATACGTTCAGTATAGGTTTCTGTGTATATTTAGTTTTTATACTTACAGAATATACAGCACAAATTACTACAGTATGTAGGCTGACAGCTGACAGTTGGGTCTTTAGCAGTGCCGGGTCGGTCCTTGCGGCTTTAACAATTATAGAGATTTAGTGTCACATGATGATAGCGCAGGACATAAAAGACAGCTCTAACTGGACTATGAGTGGCATGGTGGTGCATTGGTTAGCGCTGTCGCCTCACAGCAAGATTGTTCTGGTTCAAACCCACTGGCCGGCTGCGGCCCTTCTGTGTGGATTTTGCATGTTGTCTGCGTGGGTTCTCTCCGGGTGCTCCGGCTTCCTCTCACTCTTCCTCTCAAAGACATGCAGGTTAGTTGGCAACTCTAAATTGCCCGTAGGTGTGAATTGTCTGCTTCTGCCTACAACCTGGATTCAAATATCTCTCTCTGTACAGTGCCAGCAAAATAACTTCTCTCTCCACACAAACACATACGTACGCACACACACATGCACACATACACAGGTTTATGTGATGCAGAAAGGAGAACTGATCTGAGGGTTTCCATAGCCAGGCATTTTCAAAGTGAATATTCACACAACAGATGCGTAATGTACCTTAAACTGTGATTTTGGTGTCAATCATATATATATTTTTAAAGTGTTTAAAGTACAAAGCTGTTGGATTTACTTTATATTACCATTTTTAATTGACGCTGTACTGTCTTTAGCTCCAACTCATCGCATTGCACACATGAAGACTTCCCACACTGCATGTAGTCACAAATAAAGACAAGTACTTCCTCCAGAGCACAGTGATCTTTTCTCTACAACAATAACATATTTTACCACACAGACTAATGCTTAGTAAGCATTTATTTGTCAGGCTGCTCTACACAGCCAGCTGTGACGACCTTCAGAAGTCTTGGAGAGGTCTTGAAAAGAGATAATAACTTTGATTCATGTCACTAAAGCTCAATGTCAAAATAAAAGGTTGTGTCAAATGTTCTACTACACACTGCTGAAATCTCTAAAAACTCTGTGAATAAAAATTTAAGAAAAAAAATGCTAAAAGAAGAAGATTGTTCAAACCCCCAATTTGAGATCAAACTTTCTTTTCTTCTGAACTCAAGTTCTAACAACATAAACATCACAAAGAATTTGTGTTTCAACATTTATTATAGCAATATGTCATAGTGAAATAAATAATGAACGCATCAGAAGTCTTTTACATAAAACACATCATACACACCATACTTGATAATCTCAAGATGTACACAAACTCGTGCAGCACATTCTGTTGTGCTAATGTCATGTGGTAAAGATACACTGGAATTCGCCAAGTGCTATAAAAGTATCAAAAACGCAGATGAAAAGATGCAGCGTATAGCATCCCACACTACACAGACTTTGCAGGTGCCTGAGACAGGCGACGTAAATCATAAAAATATGATCGTTTTAGTGCAGGGCACAGAATTACCCCCATCCACCAGCCACATTCTGACAAAATATATACGTGTCTCTAGATTTGATTCATTCATTTTCCCACTGCAGGAATGTAACATAACATATAAAATCCCATCGTACACTATCACAGCACAAAATTAGCAACTAGCTGGTGAACATAGTGGAGCTAAACATTTAGTAGCTAAAAAAACATAAAAATTAAAAAAACAAAAAAAAACTTTATTTTTCTTGAATTTGGATATAATATACAACACACACACACACACACACACACACACACACACACACACACCATACATATACATACACACATACACAACACACACACACACACATTTATATATATATAATATATATATATATATAATATATATATATATATATATATATTTATATATATATATTATATATATATAGATGCACAAATACCACTCCAAATGTAACTGATAAATATAGTGTATATAAGTCACTTGTTGCAAACATGTTTATCAGAACAACCCTATAAGCTTAGAATGTGAAAAAATAAATAAATAATGAATACTGCTTTAAATACAATAGAAATACAAAGAGGAGCCGAGTGACAAAAAACCTTGCTGGATATCTAAAGGTCAGATTATTGGAAGCTTCTGGTTGATACGTTGCTGCAGTGCTAAAAGAGATCTGGAGTGAAACCGGCACTACCAGGTTCTGGTTCCAGAAGTAAGAAAACCTTGTACACAGTGACATTTATAATAGGACAAATTACTTAAAAGTCCATCAATGTTCAGTGTTTTCCTCCAACATGGCTGCCAGTGGGTGTGTTATGTCATCTGGCAACTTTCCCTCCAATTCTGTCTTTCTTTAACAGTCTTTGAAACTTGCCAAATTCAATCTAGTAACTATAAATATTTAACTTTTTACAAGGTTAAAGGTCATGATTTAGAGCTCCTCGTTGTTTGAAGGGGACTCCTGGAGGCTGGTGGAGGCGTGCTAGTTGCATTCTTTGAGTTATTCCTCCTGCCTGACGATTTGTTTTTCCGTCGATTTGAAGGCTGTGTTTTCTTTCTATAGTTTTCTCTCTTTGGACTGTTGGGAGCTCCCAGGTGCTCCACAAGTCTCTTCTGAAATACTGCTTGGAACTGCTGCGTCTGCAAGATAAAGACAAGAATAAGGAGTTAATTCAAGGACATGTAGCTTGGCTGAAGCCGGTAACCTTGACCATGTACTGATCACCTAGCCAATCTCTCTGACAGAATGCATTCAAATCATTCTGCCCTGTTAGTAGTAGGGCATTCTATACATTAATAGGTACACATATAACAGATTATTCTTGTTGTGGTTGTGGGGGGACAAAGTATTTTATGTCAGACAGCAGTGAAGCTTGACAAAACATTCTCAACTCAAGAGTTTGCTTTAGTTGTTATCATCACTTGCCATGTGACAACTTTAATTTAATAATCAATTTATCAAAGATTGTAACCCTGGATTTGGTTCAAGGATAGGGCCAAATTATACTGAGTCGAGTTGGGCAGGGTCCCATCCTGACTGTCATTGGGCGCCTTTGTTTGAAATTGAATTTATGCCTGTTGGGTTTGGCTTGGATTTCAATGGGCCTGTTTCAAATCTGGTCTAAACTTTAGCACCCATGAGGCCCTCACCTCCTTGATCCTTCTGCTCTCATTCGCTAACATTAACCATGAAATGTATTTGACAGCCCTGGAAGCTAAAAGATAAAAGTGAATCCGAGTTAAGACTATCTTGTCCAACTATTCCAAAAAACTTTGATGCTCAAGCAGTAGAGTTCGTACCGTGTCTGGCTGCGTTGTGGTATAAGATTCTGCGGTTGTAGTTGGGTGAGCTGTGGTTTGATGCTGGATCTTTGGTTTAGCACAGTATTTTTCCAGATGCTGAAGTTCACAGCCAGATGGCCGGCAGCACTGGTCCACAATCCCCTTCCCTCTGGGCCGAGAACCATAACCAGACCTCGTACCTTTACCTGTGGAGAGAGTAATTGCAAACATGAGATTCTTGTCTTTTTAGGCTCAATCTCTTCCTTACTTCAAAAAATTAAAACTGACCAAGATGAATGGCAGCAACAGATACCTGTAAAAATATATTATTCTACCCATAGCAATAATCATAACATTCCACAAAACAAATATATCGGACAAAAGGCAAAGTTTGTCCTGAAGGTGTCCCTAAAGAAGAGACATTTGGGTCATAAAAAGGTGTTTCTCTGGACGAATATGCTCAACAAGTCCATTGACAATCCAGTCATTAAATATTATATTAGGCATGGACCATTAGAAAATCTATTCCTCATAGTGCCAGGAGAGGACGATCCAAAGGGTTATCAAAATTGTTAGGACTCATACTTTGGAAGCTACTGATATGAAGAAACAATTTCATCTACACATGTACATCTACATCTGGACATAAGTGTCAGACAGACAAACATCTTTTAAATATGGTGATGTTATTTTACAGGTTGATGAAGAAGATTTGACATATACCATAGGTTTTTCATATCTGAGGTGCTAGCAGGAGGCTGTATGCATTACAGGGTTGATCACTTGGTTGATCCTTCACTTTGATCTAGACAATGTAATGAAATGTCTGGACTAATATTGGACTGAATTGATATATAAAAAAAAAAGAAGACTAAAGATCCTAAAACATTTCCTCTCACACAACTATTTTGTTTTTGTGTGAAATATTTGCACCACTGTTGAATAGACTGCCGTGAAATTTACTGCAGACCTTCATGTTACTCAGGAAGAAGTGTAATAACTTAGGTGATCCTCTGAAGTTTCATTTCGTGCCATCAACAAGCCAAACTTGTAATGTGTCCTGTACTTTGGATTTTGGACAAAATGCCTGTGAAGCTCATGAGTTTCCTGTCAGCCTCAGCTTAACTTTGAATTTAGCAAACAATAGCATGCCAGCACACCAAACTAAGATGGTCATTTTACCTGCTCAGTTTCAACATGAGCCTGTTAGCATTTAAAGCAATAAATATTTAGTATCAATAAGTGGAACCTGCATGAAATGGGCCATAGTCATGCAGAACGTCATCAGCAACATAAGGACTGTAGTTTGTTGATTTTACTGTGAGATTAGACTTGTTGTGTCTTCTCAATTTTTTTTGTTCACCCTCTCAGCTGTTTTCTCCCTCCATGCACCTTTCTTTGCTTTCAGTGTGAAAGCTGTGCTGCTCTCAGATAACGGGTGTTTTAACAATACGCCTATCACACACTGAGGCACGGTGTCCCGGTGAGTATGTGCCATTTTGGTGGATTGCCACTGCTCTGATAGCAGATGGAGAAAGTGGCCTTGGTCGGAGCAGGGGAAAGGTAATCATGTGAAAGGACTTTGAGACATTATATTCTTATTATAATAAACTTTTGGAATTAATTGCTGCAATGTGCCTCACAGTTTCTGGTCCACTGTGAAGTCTTGATCCCCATCTATCCAACACATGCTGTACCAGTCAGCTTTGTATCTAATGATGAACCGTTGTTAGATAAACAAGTGGAATTAAAAGTAATATTGCATTAAAAGATGATTTTGTCCATTCACTGCTGAGAGCTGCAGTACAGCAGAGTTATGTTGTGACTACTCATAATGTAAATAAATGAACAGGATGTGTTTTGTTGTTGTGGAGCTGATAAATTGCTCAGAGCTGCTGCAGTGTTTTAATGTGGACACGATGACCATGATCATATCTGCGTTATGCACCTCTGCTCGTGTGTTAGAAGGGTAGAATAACCTTGATAGCATTTGGTCCTATCAGCTCTTTATATGTTATGAAATCTGAAAAAAAAAAAAAAAATCAATCTGCATTTTTTGATCTGTTCCGTCCATTCGCACGAATCGAACAATCGCTCGAGCTCTCGTTCACACCTACACGCAATTTAGAGTTTACTACTGAAGCTAACCTGCAGGAGCACAGAGGCACAGAGAGAATGCCCAAACTCCACACAGAAAGGCCCTCGCCAGCCTGTTTCACGTCATATTTTCTCTCCCTCTGCTAGCAACAGAGCCTGATAAAAGATGTCATAATGACTACATATCATATTGCATAATTCAAAGAAAACAAGGTTGTGCATGCAGTGGAGTGTGGAGTGTGAGTGCACACATAAAGATAAAGAGCAGACAGATAAAAGATGGTTTGAAGTTTGTATGGCAAAGATTAAAAAAAAACAAAACAAAATGTTGATTCAATTTGAGTTACCCTTTAGGCAATTTCACGTGCACTTTTAAGACGGTTCCTTATTTGATCTTGTCATCGTGCACGGTGCCAATATTGTGTTGTGTTCAAATGTGCTCATAATATAGAGCCAGGACAGTGACACCGCATTGAAACATATTGGTTAAAAATTCAACATTACACATTATTTTTTGGTACTTGCACTTTCACTGCAGACATACACTCCGCTGGATTTGAACCAGCCAACCTCTGGTTTCCAAGAAGAGTGATTTCCCTGAATTCGCCGTCCATTCCAAAGCTTCTGGCGTAATCACACAGCTAACATAGAGCAATGGGTTCCAAACTGCAAGTCTGTTGAGTCTGTTTCAGGTTAAATGTTTTTTTTTCTGAGATTATGCTGGTCTGGAAGAGGTCTGCTGAGGTCAGCTAATACATGTCAGCTAACTAGTGTTACACTTTATGTGTTAACAGGTGAACTTGTGACACAGTGGGTGTACAGTCATGGCAGAGACATGCCAAAGGTTCCATATTGTAGGGAGTGATTTCTGTGTCCTGGCCTAGGTGTAACAGTGAAAGTATCAAACGTCTCAATCCACAGAGAAATGCACCAAGCCTGTATTCAGAAACACACCTTCCTCTGTAAGGTTATGATGTCATAACTACACAGTCACATATATCATCCTATGGTATCAAAACTTCAAATAAAAAAGAGGGACCTTTGACGTTATGACAATATGAAGTTGATATGATGATGATGTTTTCAATACAAGTGTTTCAATGCCAATGTTTACTTTCTCAGTCCAGGCTTTGCTTTCAGTGCCAAACTTTAAAGTTGCTGCCCAGGCACCATACTTTAGAGCACACTGTTTGTTTGACTTGCATGAATATAGACTTACCTAAATAGATTCCACGATCTCCACACACAAAGATGAGGTCACTGAGGAGATCAGTACCACAGCGGAGTTTGGCTGCCTCTGAGGAGAGCGGCCAGCCGGACAGACACATGGTGGAGTAGAAGATACAGATCCGAACACACAACACCTGAGGACGAGGTGAAACACTGTCAGTCCACTGAACACAAAACACATCACAGACAAAAGACTGATCAAACTTAACCAAATACATTCATGAACTCAGGCAGTCAATCAACTTAACCTGTTCTTATTTAATGACGTCTCTCTTCAGTACACTGACTGTAAGAGAGCAGAAAATGTTGCACTCTGAGCCTGGAATGAACAGGTGACTTCTACAGTCTCTCACGGTTTCATCACTATTCTTATTAATGTGACTGTATACTGCAGGTGTCTCAGATAGAAACATGACTACCACTGAGAACAGTGACTTTGTATTGTTTCAGGGATTTCTTTATTATGACAGAATTGAGACAGAATTCATGTCATATTAGGATACTGATGATGACAAATTACCAAGACAGCATGAAAAAAAGACATGACAAACTTTTTAAAATCAAAATTAGTTTTGACAAAACTATATGACTTGCATCGTGGGCTTTGAAACAAAATGTATCTTTACAGAATGAGGAAAAATACATTTGTACAGGGGTTGAGGCTGCACTCAGGGTCTTTGACCTCAGAACTTATCCTGGCCGTGGCTCTGCGCTTTATGATTCAGTTGAAATGGTAATCGATGGTACACTATGATCAGGTATTCTCTGATTTATTATTTAATGTGACACACTATGTGTCAGAGTTGGTGTGCAAGATATGTTCAGTGGCCCTTGAGAAACAGTACTGCAACCAACTTTTTTGTACAATGCAGGTTTTAAGCCATGACCCATCAGCAATAAGACACAGCATGTTGTAAATTAGATAATGACTTTAGAATATATGCTGTTGTATTCTATTTAAAGAGCAGGCAGGGCGCTCTCAGCAGACTGAATAACAGCAGATGTAATACAGCAACAGCATTTGTTGAACGAGCGCCTTCATTTAAATTCAAGTAAATATTCATTCATTATTCATTTATTGTTGCAAACTTTAGCCTCCATACATGTTGAACTGTGTATCAACTACATGTTTCTCCGTATTCAAATTCTGATCAGAACCAAATGACACCCATGAACCTTCATCTGATTTATAAATCAGCTCCTCTCTTGGATTCTATAGATTTAAAGGAAACTGTGGGACCTACAAAATAAAGCGTTACTAGAGAGTAGCAGTAAATCTTCAGCAACAAGGAAGGAAGAAACTGATTCAACGAGTCATAATAATTTCAGCTCTGCGATGAGAGGTATCTGCCAGCACTAACAACACTGCATCAGCGACTTGCCCCAGTTCAGAGAAATCACCAGAGTGAAACCAAGTCTTACCTTTAGTGTCTGCGGTCTGGCAGAAGGGCAGCATGAGGAGTGCATCCTGTCTGTGTGGACAGACTCGAGGAGAACTGCAGTCTTATAGTCAGGCGGCAGGAGGGGAGGTTTCCTCCCTCCTTCCTCGCACTCATCCTCATATCAGATGATTTAACAGACTGACAGTGAGGATGAGCTTGTTCTGCCGTGTTCCTGACATGTTTGTAACAGGATATTTATCACAGTCACAAACATGATAGCTGCTTTTGAAGGCTGGAAGCAACTTTTAAACGAGTGTACACACACACACACACACACACACACACACACACACACACACACACACACACACACACACACACACACACACACACACACAAATTCAGGTCACATAATGTCTCATTATGGGTAAAGTTAAAGGGAGCTGTTTCATTAATTTGTACTTATAACATAATGCACTTAAAGTGTTAATACATTTTTTTAATTTTTAAGTTTTAAATAATATTTTAAATGATTTTTGGTGCAGATAAATCACATCAATCAAAAAGTATTCAAAGTGTTTTATCAGCCCAGGAGCTAAAACAGACTTTATGAAAAAAAAAAAAGGCAGAATTCACATTACATAATTTCTCCCAACTTCCTACGTCCTACCAGAGCCGTTGACTCTAGACACAAATCCATTAGATTGTTTACTTCAAGGTGAGCTCCTCATCTATTCATTGTCTCTGACGTCCACATGGCTACAGGCTATTCTTAACTGTTAGGACTGGTGGGTGCATGTGGGATATCTGATGAGGGTGCACTTATTTCTAGAAGAGAGGTGAGAAGTTTGAATTTTAACTCATTTACAGAAGCATCTAAATCTACAGTAGATATACAGATTTCAGATCCTTTATAGTTAATTACTATAAATATGCACAGCTGGAGTGTTAAAAATGATAAAGACATGTCACATCAGCAGAACTCCAGTCATCAGAGAACTAAAGCTGGATTTCCTGAGACGCTGGCAGTTGTGGGCTCCCGCGTTGCCTCCCTGGTTGCACTAGCTTTGTCTGCGAGCAACTTCTGGATGGGCAACAGCTGGACCAGTAAGAAACCATTTATGTGACAAAAATATGCCTGATACTCAACTGTATTTTCTGATTTGCTTGTTGCTTTATTGCTCAATTTTTAAGCTTAAAAGTGAATTTGTTGGACTTATCATGCTGTGATGACTCATGGCATCTATCATAACAAACAGCCCATCATCTGTTTGAATTCATTCATCAGTTCTGTTCATATGCTCTTTTCCACCAGGAGTCCAGAAAGTTTCTGCAGCAGCTGTTAGTTCAAAGCTGAGCTGTGCTCTGAGATCCAGTTTATGTTTTTTCCACGAGGGGGCTTCACAGCGCTGCCTACACCCACTTCTGGCAGCAGCACTCGGCTGGTTCCTGGCTCGACAGGCCACGCTTCTGCTGCACCGTGTCATGGCTGTGTGTAAACTCCACGGATCGCAGCAGTCTTCTCACATCAGGGCGCTGCCTGCTGCCCACGCTGTGCAGGACGGTGACCATGACTTTCTTTGTGGCTGTGCTGGCTTCCATTTCAATCATCAGTAAACACTTCCTCTCTGCAGCAGAGGCTCTGGACACCGCTCAACATGTGCAAGATAAACATGTCAAACAGAGACAGAAACACATGGAGCAGAATTTTAAAAGTTGTTGGACAGTCACCAGTATATGAGTGAAGGCAGCAGCTGCCAGCTCTCCTGGTTCAGTCATCAATAAAACAAAAATGTTTAAAAATCAGCTGAATGATTACTGGGTATCTAGGAACAAATCGGCTGCAGAAAAAGAGGCGTCGCCCAAGACAGGGGAAAAAAATCCATCTTTTAAAAAAAACCTTTGGTGTCTCCAGGGGGAGCCAATTAATGTCTCAGGTCAGTTGATTCTGATTTATTTTATTGACCATTTTACTATTGCTAGAGCCTCAACAGCAGCAGGGTCACCTTTAAAGTATGACCTGTCTGCAGCCTTAAGATAAAGGTGGAAAACCAGTGTGTTTACATACACACCTTCAAATGTAACATTATTCATGTCCCATACAAGATTCTGAGAGATCAGAATCAGAAATATAACATAATAACAGTATATTCGGAACCACCTAATCGATACGATGCATCGTCCAACTCAATTACTTGTGTCAGGACAGTTTCTGTCCTTTCTGTACTCACTGAGTTGACCTCAGCACTTTGTGGATGATTTCTATCAAACGTTTTGAGGAGCTAAGACATCGTTACAGCTGTTCACTTTGATGGTGTCAGTTTGTTGATAGCCTGTAAGAGTTTGGCCTTCTTTTGAGCGATCATCTCCTCCTGTGCCAGCTCCTTATAGTCATACTCCTGCTGTCGCGACGTGGAAGCAACCGGAGACTCTCTGCTGGTCCAGCTCTGGGTGTTGCTTTGTTCTACAGGTTCACCGCTATTGACTTTTATACTACTGTCTTTGTCATTGTTTTGAGTGTTGTGCTCGGTTTCTTCACCTCCCAGGTCCTGCATCTCACTGTTTTCGTTGGCCACCTCCTCCTGCTGCTCCCCCTGAGACTGAAACCAAGCTGGTCCCGGGCCTGCTGCTTCCTCTGCAGCCTGTCCTGCTCTAGCATCCTTGTGACTGCTGCTATGCATGCCGTCGGTGGACTGAGGGACAGAATGTGCTGTCTTGGATGAAGATGCATCCCTTCCCTCGTGCTTGGCACCTTTTCTGTTCTGTTTGCATGTGGTGGTTTTATTCTTGTCATTTCGCAGCTCCTGAGGGAGACACAGTAATATCATGTAAGTCCACATCAGAGGTTCAGAAAAGTTCTATTTTAAAAGACAGTTTGATTTCCGTCAGCTCTTTACTAACTTATCATCACATTGGTGACATCAGTTGGCTTTTAAGTGGTTCAACTCGGGTCTCTCTGACAGACATTTTCCTGAAGAACTTTATGAACTCGGTCCTCGTCTACAAAACTTGCTTTGGGTGTACCTCACGGCTTCAATCTGGGCCCTGAACTTTTCTCCATTCACATGCTTCCCCTTTGTCACATGATTAATAGACACACTGAAAGTTCATCTCACACTTGAACACGTTTTCAATCACTTATTTCCACTTTGTCATATCTGATTTTAGTTTGAACTCGCCCCTTCATAAATTCATGAAATGAACTTTGACACATCTTGCTAGCTTAATGTTAGCTTAGTGAGGCTTCAACAACCACTGCATACTTGGATCCTTATACAGCTACACCATCCATGCTGTCCACATTGCTGACAGTTATAATGATAATTTATACTGGACGTCCAGGGTGGGGTTATAGGGTGTAGGAGTGGGCGGTTATGGGGAGGTTATATCATAGACTTTTCTCCTGGTTTATTGGGGGATCAGGATGATAAAATATCTGGATTTTCTGTCTCATATGAAACACTTCAATAAATGGATTGGTTCCAAGCTTTATTTCGGACCTACTAAGCCCTGACCTAAAAGAGAACAAACCTCGCCAGCAGGAAAGTTCTCCTGGTTTGCTACCAAGGTTGACATCATTGATCATTCCACTTCCATCTTCTACTTAGGGATGCACCGATCCACTTTTTTCACCTCCGATACTGTTACCGATATCTGCGGTTTAGTATCGGCCGATACCGATCCGATACCGATTCAGAAAAACAGCGTGGAATTACGGTAACAAATGGTATATCTCATTGTGTGAAAAAGATTGGGATCATTCTTTTGTGCAAGGCAACATCAGACCTGATCCTGTTTTTTAAAAACATATAAGATATAAGATATAAATGTACTGAATTACTTATTTATTTAATAACTGTGCACCAGTACAACAATATCAAAAGACAATAGCTTTACAAGCTTGATAGACAGTCAGTTCTTTGTAATGGTTTAGTTTAGTGCAAAAAAAATTTTGGGGAAATTTTTACCTCTTTCCTTCCTCTCCTTCAAAGTTAGCTGCTTCATACCGCCTCCATTTTGTTTACTCAGTTCATTGAACTCCACGTGCTCTGTGGTGTGAAATTTCTGTAGGTGCTTGATTAAGTTGGTTGTGTTATAACTTGAAGTTTTAATTTACTGCACAGGTATTGCAAGTAGCCGTTGAGTTTCTTGGCTGAGGTAGTGTGAAAAATTTCCAGATAGTCGATCCTTTCGCTCGCTCCATTTTGAAAACAGCGTGGGCTTCCGCACGGCGTGTTGCTTGCGTATGACATCACTCACAGTGCACAGCATAGACTTAGAATAGATCCGCCGATATGGATCGGCCATTGTCACCGATACCCGATCTAGAATTTTCTTCAATATCGGGACCGATACCAATATCGGATCGGTGCATCCCTACTTCTACTTACACCTGTTCCTCAATGCTGTTTCTCAAAACATGTTGGAACTATATTAAGGTGCTATAAAATAAAGTGGCATTATGATAATAACACTCACCTGCTCTTTGGTGGACTGTGGTTTTGTGAGAATGTCCCTCAGCTGTTTTGGGGAGATCTGGGGTAGAGTGACTCGTAATCTCTTATTTTGTAGCACCGTGTCTGCAGATTGTAGGGCCGCCTGGGGGGACTGGCGCTGCAGAGGGATAAACAAGTCACAGATAAATGCTCCTGCACACTAAATCCTTCTCAAAGAGGAACAGTCAAACCTCTGCCTTACACTTTATATGGGAAAAATGTGTTTTACAAGTGGTTACCTTTTCCACAGTTCACATCTGCCTCAGGATACTTTGGAATAAAACTGCTGATCCTCTGACTTTACATTTAATATTTTGATTTACGACGTGTGCAAAATTTATCACATTCAATCTGTGCTCTCTGAAGTTTTCACTGGTTTGTTTGTTGTGACTTGAAGCTGAAATTTCGTGTTACCTTCTTCGGACTTTTAGATGACACGTCTGATGTTGAAGGGACGAAGGACTGGGACGCTGACTGTGGTTCAGGTGTCTCTTGTGGACCCTGGCTTCTACTAGGCTTCCTGATGGACAGGTAAATGCGTCCGTGGTAGATGATGACCATCCCCTGGTAGCTCCGCGGGGCCTTCCCTGAAGGTAAGGAGGTGTGAGGGGAGACCTTTTTCCCAGGCATGGTGTCCTTTAGCACTTTGTAAGCCGCGTGGCTGCATGAGACAAAAGACATTCTGAGTGGACCCACTGGAGCTTGCTTTGCCATCAGAGAAGACACGTTTTCTGCCATGCTGTTTCCTTCCTTGGATGTCGCTTTCTGGCCTTTCTTCTGTAGGACTGCTGGACAAATCCATATGACCTCTGGAGACTCTGCCAGCTTCCTGGAGCCCTCACTGTTAGACTGCGGGAGGCCCATTTGTCTGAGCACTGAGTTTGGTAAACTCCACAGGAGGATGTTTTTCACTTCAGCCTCCACCGGGATGTAGATCTCCAGATTCCCAAACAGATCCATGCTCCGTGTATTTCCTGGTTAAAACAAAGAGAGTGGCTTTGGGCTTTTTAAATTAATTTCTTTGAAAGAAACTGATTAATTTATAAAACAACTGCAGATTCTCAGCAGGGTTGTAGTGAGCCCTCATCCTGTGCTGTCACCTTGTGGTGATAACACGCATCTGCTTTGTTCATATTTCCAGAAGCTGACTGGACCAGAGGTTCAGCTGAGGACAGCGCAGCCAGGTCTGTGCTATTTTCAGGACTGTGTTAGTTTATGAGCTGGTAATGTGCAACACTCACCTGAAAACAATGCCAGGATATTAACCACTGAATACAGCAGTTCTCAGTTTTAATATTTCATATCCTATACGGCTGTTTATGAACTTTTCTACGGTTCAAAGAAAATGGTCACACATGTCAGATTCGATTAAGTGTCCTGCTTTTATCTCTGGGAACATTTATATTCAAGACCTTTAGTCGAGTTTAAAAGAAAATAGTTTGAAAATGAATTGAGTGGTTCAACTTGTAACTTTTTTCCAGGTAACAACTCTGATGAGCTACACATGAGAGTCAGTGTTCTGTAGTCATGGCTATAACCCTGCCTAGCAGTCATCTTATATGGCCCAATAAATGCGGTAAGTGGTGAAGACATCCAGCATTTATACCTCAGTCACACCAGATTAACTGACACGCCCGAGTTGAACTAATTCGTTAACTGATTTGGTTCATTTGGTCCGGACCAAAGGAGGAAAAAATTATGCAATGTTGAGTTTAGTTTTAAAATAGTTTCTGTTCACACTGACTTCATAGAGACCAACATGGAGTTTATGCAGACACATACACACAAATAATTGTAAGGACTCTTCTTGAATGGATTTCAAGATCAGCACATTCAGATTTTTAAACTGTGTTCAAAGGCACATATCTGAACATATGTCTGCCAATTTTTCTCATAATACTTGACAATTTTCACCAAAAATAATGGTGAATGTGAGGGTGCAGATAAGTGAGGCATTTGCACTGCACACTGCAAAGACGCACAGCTCTCGGCATTTAATAACCAATAACAGTTAAGCATGAATGTTTTATCAATCATAAACACATCCAGGCTATTAACCCAGTTTATAAATAGGTTAATAAGGTGAAATAAAAGTTGAATAAAGTAAATATGCAAGTTATTTTAGGCCAGGCTTAAAATGTGACACATTTAAAACAATGTAATTACATGTGGCGGTCCCTGTTCTGTTTGTCTCTCGTCCAAGGGGTCCAACAAACAGACCCCTGGGTTAGGGGTTAAGCACCTGTAATGTGTGTGTATCGTCTTGGCATTTCACTTCATGTTACAGCGGCAGAAGAGACAGAGAGGATGACACGCAGCAAAGGACACAGTGAGGTAGTAAGGACTTGATGTGTGGGGTATGTGCTCTAGAAAAGCCTGTGGGGCACCCACTCTTAATCTTTCTATTAAACTGTAACACTGATGACTTCTCGTCAACACTACTTGTGCATCTCTACAAATGCAAAGTGCAGCCAAAACCACTGACTGAAAGAGTTTAGGGATTTTAAAAAAGGGTTTTTACATGCATACATGATTGAAAGGACAGACACTTGATCCTTCAGATGAAATTAAATCATTACAATCATGAGCAATGGTCTGGAAACAATGTTTGTTCCACGATTAATGATTCCACACTGTCTGGTGCTGTAGTTCCTATCATTATACTATTTATTGTATGTACCTCCATCTTGTCGTCTCTGCTTAATATCTTTAGGCTTTTTAGAAAAGACTAAATCTAAATGTCTAGTCTGTGGAGAGATTTCTGCATCAACTCCAACAGCAACAAAGGACGCCCAGTGCTAATGCTAATGCTACTTCCGGCGTGCAGGTTGGGTCAGGCCGGCTCCGGCTGTCGGACTTCGGGCTCACTTTCTGAAATCTCCCGCAGTCGAACTTTCGAGGCGAGCTGCGACTCCCCTTTGAGCCTCGTTTAAGTTAACGGTGGCTAACCCCGTTAACTTAAACATTAAGACTCGTTGACACCGTCGCGTGGCTCAATAAAACGATTCACGGGAAATCTTTCGATACTAAACGAGCTAAAAAAAAATTAACCGACGGAGCGGGACGTTCAGGCTGCCGTTTCCATAGTAACAACCGTTATCGTCGATGCTGAGCTGAATAACGGCATAACGGTCGTTTTCTAACGGTACCGAACCGGACAGAGTTACATGAAACAGAAACGTGTTTTTTCTCTTACCTTGATGACCCGTTCACAGCCAGCCTCACAGCCAGCTGTGTTTTCTCTACATTTTCACTTCGCCGCAAATCAACTGTACTTCCGGCTCGTATTTTTAGAATAAAAGCGGAACCTAAACAAATCTAAAAGATTGTACAGCATAGATTATACAGGATTTACACATACCTCCCCACTTATCCACACAGAGTTAGTATCATTTGAAATAAATAAATAAAATGAGCCCTTCCATACAATGTCCACACAATAATACTGTTGTTCTTCATTGAGGTGTCTGCACATAGATGCATAGTCACATACTAATGTTGATACTATTATATACATATGGTTTATATGAAGATACTTGCTTAGTCATGGGTTGTTATCTTGACCAATGCCAGGTCAGAAGTTATTAGGATGGGGGTGCCACCGCTGCCAGATGTGTAAGATGAGATAATGACTTTTTTTGAATGGATGGATAAGGGGCAGGTCAAAGGTTAAGCCTTCAGGTGGTCTTTCCTGGGAAAGGAAGTTCTTTGGTCTATCTGTTCCTTTGACTTAAGTGACTTCATTGTATGTTTTGGCACGATCTATTTAATTGTATGTATTGTATTGGGGGTATAACTTCTCTATATAAGGGCTTGTCCCGCATAGGTCGGGAGAGTCTCTTCATTCGGCCAGGAGCTCTCCAAGTAACGTTTTACTTGTTACGATGCTGAACTTGTTGTAATAAACTTGTTATACAACTAAGACAGTGTCTCTTCAAACATCTTCGACTGCATCACTACTGAATATACGACATCATCTTCAAACTACACCATTCACAGACTTTCAGGTGAAATCTGTGATGAAAAATGGTAAAAGGTTCAGTGATTGTTAGAATGTTTTCTTATTTGATGTATGACTAGGACATACGTATCAATAGTTATCAGCCACCATGTCTAGAACAGTGTGTAGATACAAGACAACATGTTGACAGGTATTGATGAAGGGATGAAGGGAGCCCCTGACAGGTGCTTACATCTGATATAGCATAAACTTTTTATATAAGGAGTCGTGAGGAACATGGTCTTTGTTCATTCTGCAGCATGGGAATGAATCCGAGTTTGCATTAAAGTGCACTTGAACTTCAGATTCTGGCCTCATCTCTTCATTGAATCTGCTGATCCAGAAAACCATCATTACAGCGATATTATATCATGAAAGTAGTGCGTTTAAGTAGAAGCATGCAATGGTGTCATGATGTCAGTATGTGAACAGCATGATGAAGAGGACTGTAAATACAAACTGTCATTGAAGCAGAACATTTAGTGGTCCATTCATGGATCACACACTTGTTGTTATTTTTAATCACCTTGTTAGAGACCAGCATGTTATGCATTTAGTACAGGACGCGTGCATTCAAAAGATTAGAGAAGTCAAATGAATGTCACCTGTAAAGCATTTTAGGTGCACTCTGAAATTTCCTCTGAAAGCTGAATCTCTCTAACTTTTTGTGAGCAGTGTATAATCTGTAGTGTCTGCAAGATGTCAAAGTCAGTCCAATACTGTGCAAGGGGGACACTTTTAACTAACCCGTGCATGTTAAACTACTCATCCTGTTCTCAACACTTCTCTCTCAAAATGTACAGTTAAATGTGGCATAACACTCTTATCTTTCTCTGGAACTGCCGACTAAATATTGTAGTAATTTATTCAGGACTACACGTTTTATTTTGAAGGCCTTTCGCACTAACCGGAAGTGTGACGAAACAGCCATGTGGCTCTGTCGTAAGTTTCTCTTCAGAAGAACTACTTTCTTGGCAGCTGATGTCTATCATGATTATCATAACTAATATTGCGACTGGTTTATAATATCATTAAAAAACAGTAACTACTACTATGAATAAAGAAATGTCACATGCTTAAGTAAATAATTAAATATTGGTTCAGACATTTTTTCAGTAAAATATCTAAATAACTATAAGCAGCTGAATCCAACCTGTGCAGAAGATACAGCCCTCTGAGACATATTAGAAAAACAGAAAAGTAATTTCATCTGTAATTTTCATACAGACAAAAGTCAATAGCTGACTCCAGCACATTACATAGATGTTTCCACTGAAATATGGATCTAAAGCTGAATCGTGTTCGTGAGTCAGAAGTCGATACTTCTAAGTGGACGCCTGCAGCAATCTGACGTTAGTAAAGGCAAGTCTGAACTGCAAAGGCATCTACTTAGCACACTGTAAAGGGACAAGAGCAGCAGGCCAGTTTGTACGCGTAGTAAAAAAAAAAAAAGGATGAGTGACTAAAATCTGTGGTGGAACAGCTCACAGAATCATGAAGTTGAACCTAAACAACGGTGCAGCACTGCAACTACCCTGCAGGTAAAGTAGACCACCCTCAAGTGAGCAACATCCAACAATCAACAGAATTCAAATAAAAAAACCACCTTGCTGACTATTAAACATGTGGTTCTGTAATGTGATGAGTCACAGTAGAAATTTTGCAACATAAACAGTCACAGCAAGCAAACCCACAGAAGACGTGTTCACATGAAACGTTTATTTTTTACAAGTGTTCAGATAAAATATGAACAATGCATGCGTATAAAATAAGAGATTTGAGTGATATATACATGTGTGTTACTTTTTCTGTCTTCCCTTTTTAAATGACAGTCAACATCGTTAGTTGTACTGAGCTGAGCTTTTCATTGAAGAATACTCGGGTTATGTAACTGTCTCATAGCCTACAGAAAAGTCAGAGACTTGAACATGTCTCTTGGTTTATGTGTGAAGTATGCTACATAAATTGTTTCTCAGGAGTGTCTCTATGCAGTTTCTCTGTCTGACTTATTAACCATAACACTTCACAGGTGTGCCTGGTTTAATTGAAGCATTTTGTCACACAACAGAACACTGGTTTTGATGGTGGTAGTCAGTCAGGTGAAGACAGTTTGCTGTCGTCCTTTCAGCTAGGGCTGCAACGATCAAAGTAATCGATTACGTCAATGATAAAAATCTGTCGCAACCAGAACAGGATTTATTAAGCGAAGTGCTGCAGTTGTTGTGAGCTCATGCTCCCTCATGCCATCAGACGCTTTTTGAATACTTTCATTTGGTAATTATGTGCACAGACTTGAAGGGTGGCCAGCAGAATCATTTATGAAAAAAGTTAAATAAGAGGTTTCTGCCCAACAGTGACAATATCAATAATAATTAATGTGTAGAATATTAAATGAAATTAGTACAAATCAGTAATGTTATGAATTGGATATTACACAAATAGTAAACCTCCACTATACTATACTATACTACTATACTATATATATATATATTATATATATTATATATATATCTATATTATATATATTATATATTATATATATATATATATATATATACTATAACATCAAATAATAATTGTAATAGTAATAACTGGTATTAAATGGTAATAAATGATGCAGGTTGCTATTTTGTTTTAGTAGAAATGATCATGACTAATTGGTCGACAACCAAAATAATCTTTAGTTGCAGCCCTAGTTGCAGCACTTTAAGAGCCTGACACTGAGGTCAGAGTTGGTGTAGACTGCATGGAGGATGCTTCCGTTTAACATATTCTGTGTAACCTTTAACAACATAAGCAACAGCCTTACGTAACAGTAAACTGGCCACGTGGTGTCTAAGTGTAGAACAAATATTGAACCTGCTCTCCCTGTGAGATGCACACATCATATACTGATAATGATATAAAAATAGAAAAACAGACACACATGACAATGCTGAAGCAATACAATACATGTTAGTCCGTTAATTCTAACAAAAAAAACCCAATAACAACAAATAAATATTTGTGTTAATGCTGTATGTTAGGATATTGGTGCTTGCAATGTTTTTTGACCTCTGATCTCAGCTCATGCTGTTTCTCATCAAGTCTAAAGTGGCTTCTTTCTCTCTCAGAAGATCTTTGAGTCTTTTGATCTGTTCTAGTCGTTGGAGTTCCTTGTGGTCCTCGGGGTCCATGGATGTGGTGGAGAAACGTTCACTGGCCAGAGCCTCATAGGTCTGACAACTCTGCTTGTTCTTGGTTTTTAACCAGCTCTTCCTTCCAGATGTTCTCATATCTATCCTCACAGACTTTGTTCTTCCGCCTCTTTTACTCGTCTGCTTCGTCGTCAACTTTTCCGGCTTTTCTGACTTTGTTGCAGGGTCATGAGTACCGGTGATGCAACACGGGCAAAATGTGCGCTTCCTTGTTCTTCCCATCCTCCTGGTGTTTGTGTTCAGATTCACACAAGTCTGTGGAAGAGCGTCTGTGGAGTTGTTTTCATCTGTGCTGAGGAAATCCTCATCTATGGGTTCTAAGTAGCTGATCAATGGCTTTGTTTCAACATCGCAAGGTGTTTCCTTGAGTGACCTTTGACCTGAATTGCACTTCAAAGTTTTTGTTTGTTCGAGGTGTGAACACTGGAGATGTGTGTGAGGACCTGGAGTGGCAGGGTCTGCTGGTAGCTCCTGTTCAGTAAGTACTTTGATTTGTTTGACGAGACGGTTGCTGCTGTCATGTTTTTGAGGGCTGGAAAAGTCCTGTAAGAAAAGTTTGTCCTCTTTTGACCTGCTCATTGCTTCCTGATGATCCTCCACTGGCCTTATGGACTCACTCTGCAGAGGCTCTGCAGGGACAGACCCAGTTGAGGCTTCATCAATCCTCTGCAGGCAAATCCTCACATCAGCGGTTATCCCGAATAACTGTCCCAGCAGACGGTCGGCCATTGGACGGGATTCTGATGCCGGCAAAGACGTCAAACCTGCTGCAGGACTCACAGAGTTCTGACAAGAGCAAAACCAACAGTCTTTAAAATACAAACAAGAGTACACGAGCTACACTACACTCTGGCACAGCCGTGTTTTGAGCTAAAAGCTAACATACAACATAGACAAGCTAGCACCTAGCAAATGTAAGTACAAGAAAGGAGAAAGTTGAAGTTCTGACAAAGGCTTGCTCAACTGTGATTGGAGCATAGAGTGAAAAGGAGCAGGGTTTAGGAAGAGGAAAAGAAAGATTTTCATAACTATAATGTCCAATTATTTTTTCTGATCGTCACACAAATCAATACAGTTTATTTTAAGACATTTAAAGGTTTGTTTAAAGTTGGAAGATGTTCTTTTTTTAGCTTAGCATAAAGACATGGTTAACTTAGCTTAGCATAAAAACATGGTTAGCCTAGCTTAACATAAAAACATAGTTAGCCTATCTTAGCATAAAGACATTGTTAGCCTATCTTAGCATAAAGACATGGTTAGCCTATCTTAGCATAAAGACATGGTTAGCCTATCTTAACATAAAAACATGGTTAGCCTATCTTAACATAAAAACATGGTTAGCCTAACTTAACATAAAAACATGGTTAGCCTATCTTAGCATTAAGACATGGTTAGCCTAGCTTAACATAAACACATAGTTAGCCTAACTTAACATAAAAACATGGTTAGCCTATCTTAACATAAAGACATGGTTAGCCTAGCTTAACATAAAAACATGGTTAGCCTATCTTAGCATAAAAACATGGTTAGCCTAACTTAACATAAAAACATGGTTAGCCTATCTTAGCATACAGACATCATCTCTACCCACACAACACACATGGTTGATTAGTTGAGGTTTTTGGTTGGGTTCTGTAGAGACACAATGGTACCAAACTAATCATGGATATAAATGTGCGCTACATGTATGAACGTGTCAGAATGCAGCAGGCTGATATCAAAAATAATTATGTTACAGGAAATGGAAAACATTCAGTAATCAGAACCTTGGGGCTTACCGTATAATCCACTAATTATCCTAGCAACCATACCAAGTGCCAAGATCAATGAGAGGAGAGCTGCCGTGAACAGACATGACTAATGTAGTATTGGGCTCTAGGGATTTAACAATATGTATTGCAGTAATCTCATAGTTTATTTGATTAGAGATTTTATTTTGTAGCGTTTGATAGCATGCATGTTTTACCACTAGAGGGAAGTTATGTGTACTCTTATCACAGGTTGAGAACCAGAGCTATACAGTATTCTGCAGTATTAAAACATGCGGCCTCACCTCCATTTCGTAGGTGTCCTCCTCTACTCGAGAGCATGTTCCACTGCTGCCATCAGACATTTTGGGATATGCTTGACTCTTTCTTTCTACATCAACCTCTAAGCTCCCCACATGTTGGGTGGAGGTGCTCTGCTGACTGTTGACTTTTGAACCCTCCGTGTTTATCACTGCTGGACCACGAGCATGTATATGATTTTGGACTGCGCTGACTAATGGGTTCTGGACACTTTCTCTTCTCAGAGCATCATCGCCAGCATTACCATGCAGCCTCTTTTGTCGCTGGGCGCTGTTTGAGCTGCTCATGCCTCTCTGGTCTGTTACCTTCGTAAGTGCTTTTGGTGTTTGGAGTATCAAATCTTGTGCTGATCCAGAGTCAGATTTGGGTGGAATATAAGACACAAATATAACATTGTCTTCGTCCAGATGAGTCACTGCTGCTGTATTAACTGCTTTTTGGGATGAGTCATCATCATCACAAAGGTCAATCACTTCGTCAGACTCATCTGGGATGATGATCTGCTGGATGTCAGCTGTCAGGGCGGGTGAAGGCACAGTTGTGTTTTTTGTTGCTACTGTTGGTGAGTCGTCTATTCCCACTGGAATTGGCAGGTTGGACTTTTTGGCCACAAAGAACACCTTCCCGTTACACATGACCAAAGCGCTTTCCTCTCCTTGGCTACTTTCGCTCTGACTCAGCTGAGAGGCTGGTTTTGTCATGGCATCACAGGGTTTGTGAGCCTTTTCCCTCACTGCTACAGCCCGAAGGATCTCTGACGTGACCAAGGAAGAATTGAGAGCATCAAGAGCCTGAGGCGCCGAGCTCTCCTCTTCTTCAATAATCCACTTTATGGGGCTGTTGGGTCTTTGTGAGACCTGTGGGATCAGTTTGAGTTGTGGTTTTGGTGGGGGTACACATGAAGTGCTGGCTGATTTCTTGGAGAGGAGCTCGAGCAGGTTAAGCGCAGGACAATTTGGTGGAGTACAGCCTTGGTCCATGGTCGTGATGGGTGACACGTAGACCACACTGGGTACCCCTGACCCCGAAGAGGAGCTGGCTGATGAAGTGAAAATCTGTTTCTTGATACCTGGAGGGAGTTCAGATGCTGGGACTGTTCGGACTTGTGCATTAGGTGGAATCTGAAGGTACTGTCCTCTGGGGAGTGCTGGAGATTTCACCGTCACTGGGAGCTGACTTGGAAATGTTACTTGCTGACTGACGCAGTTTGTTGCAGGTGTTGCCATCTGAGGTACTTTGGTCATTGAATTTACACTTGGCTGCAGCAGTGGGCGCTTGTTTGCCGAATTCCGAACATTCAGATCTACCTGACTCACGAGGGAAGCCTGCTTCCTGAGAAGCTGAGAGGCACAAGTGTTCCAAGTTGCCTCTTTGACCATCTGGATAGCTGCTGAGGCAATATCTATAGTCACAGCTTTCTGTGGGGTAGGAGCCTTTTTGGGTTTGCTTGTTTCAGTTGGGACAAATTGTCCGTTGACCATTTGTACAGGAATCAGTTTCATGATGTTCTTTCCGTCAGCTCCAACAGCAGGCATTGCCTGATAAAAGACACCAGTCCCACTGAGATGAAAAAAAAAACAGAGCACAGAAACATGTCAGTCAAGAACTACACAATTACACAACACAGGTCTGGATAGTCTGCCAACAGACAGTGTAACGAGTAACTGCAACATTTCAACAGCTCATCAGTTCAGATTCAACAACTGATATTGCACCACTTGTGAGTGGGGGCACTCAGTCAGTCATTTGGAAGGAGATCTCTCGTCAGTGCACTGACCCTAAATGCTGCTCTGGTGTAAAATGAGGCTTAAAGTCAGAAATATAATCCATAAAATCATATTAAACAACAGTCAGCTCTGAACAAGTAAGAGTCGTCCCATGAGTGCTGAATCATCGCTCCGCTTCACAGGTGTCCTAATGACCGTTACGTTAACGTTATATTAACAGCCATCATTAATCTTGTAACAAACTTTGCACCGCAAACATGAACATATTTCTACAAGCACTTTAAAAACACAGACAAGGATCAACCGTTTCCTGCATACTGCTGTTAGAAAACTGAATACGATCAGCTGATAATAAACCTGATCAGCTACTGCCAGTAATCAATACACAACCATTAATCAAACCAATAACTAACAGCAGTCAACGTCGGACAACCTGATCATACTTTTGTTACTAAGTGTTTCTGTAGCGTTGACAAAATGTTCAAAAATAAACATAATAGCAGTTTGAAGTAAACTAAAGCTCCCTGTGCTGTCCCTTTAAGAAATATTACATGTTAGTAATTCCTTAAATTTCTGTAAAAACACATCACTCTACAGCCGTGAGATAAATAACATCATATGTCGACAGTTTTCCTGTTAATTCAGCATCAATATAATCAGTAAGATAAACTGTAACTGGCTTAGCATTAAATATGGAAACGGGGGAAAGCTTGCTAAGTTAGCCTAACTCATGCCTGACTGTCAGGTAGTAGGGAAGTAACGATGCATCGTGACACGACTAAAAATCGGTACAAATGTGTGACGACTCGAATCGGTGGAAAAAATGAATCGCGATTCTTGGCGAATGCGAGAGAAGTAAGATATTTTCTTTTTCGTCTTTTTTTAATTAGAAATAGAGCGAGGGAAGACATGGCAACGGTAGAAAATAACTTTGAAATAGAGGACGCACCGAGCAGTTTGAAATCACCTGTCTGGCGGCATTTTGGATTCCCTATATACACAAATACAACCGTGAGAAATGGACAGACAAAACCAAAACAGCATGTAAATATTGCAAGAGACTGTTAACATATAGAGGCAACACGAGCAACATGTAACGTTACGCCACCTTGAGAGCGAAAACTGCACATCACAGCAGTTAACAGCAGTTTACTGTGAGATTGTTTCTAAAGAAAGGAGATATTTGTCATGTATTTTGTTGTTTAAGATGTAAGTTGCACTTTTTATAAGAACACAAAGTTTCTGTAAAGAAAGATTTTTTTTCCTACAAATAAAAAAAAAAGATAATTTTATTTGGTCATAATTAGTCTGTAGCTCATTTTCAAATCGTATCGTGAACAAAAGAAATCGTGACTCGAATCGAGTCGTTAGGTGAGTGTATCGTTACATCCCTATCAGGTAGCTTACAGAGCATAAATAGGACATTAGTAGCCAAGCTCAGCATTAAGACTAGAAACAGCTAACCTGCTCAGCTTGGCTTTCCTGACGCCAGGTCGAATAAACGTATTCACCAAAATGTTGAACTATACCTTTAAACGTATAAATCACAATCATAGGCACTGTATTATCATAATTGATGGTAACTACTGTACTCTATTATTATTATTATAACTATTATGATAGCACTGTTTTATTATGATCCATGTTTATGACAGATTTAGTTTGATAATAACTGTGCTCCATATATTCTTGGTCCTGTTAAACATAAAAAAACAAAAAAAAACACATCATCATATCAACTTTTATCAACCCACACATTTCTTAACTGCTTCATTTGATTTTAAAGCATCATATTTATCAGATGTATTTCTGTTTCCTGTAACTTTACCTGTGAACCGCATCCATTTCTCTGATTGTGGGATACATCGTTCATTAAAAACAAAATAAAAAAAACGCAAAGGCGTCTTGGCTGGTTAATGTTGGACGGCAGCTTTAATCATCAGTCTCGGTGCGCGTTACATGCTGGACGTGCTCGCGTTACCTGGGTCTACATAAACGCATGAGCAGTCACTTGTGAACCAAACTACGTTAGTTATTTCCGTCGTTGCTTCCGTCCGTTAAACATGAGGGAGGGTTTCCTCGCCATGGTCACTCACCGACCACACATACGGTCGTTTTATTGGCACTGAAAACATTTTTTCACTCGACATTTTTTCTTCTGCTTTTCGCCTCTCGGCTTCCGTTCCCGCATATCTCCCCTCTGTAACACCGAGCTTCCGGTCTGTTACACGGGCTGTGTTCAATGACGCAAACGACGTTACGGTTTGTATCGGTGCCACGCTCACGAAGCGGCGTGTTTTTTTTAAAACACAGACTCAGACTTAAACTTTATTCTCCGTTAAAACTCATTATTTTGTGTTTTTGTCGACGTCTTCCTCCAGCTGACGTCACAGTAAACACGTTCAGCAGTGTTACTAAATCCCTGGCAGCTTGTGAACTCGGCTTTCCACCAACATCCGGTCGACCTTGACTAGTTCCGGTTCCGCTCTGTGAAACGCGCTTTGGCTGTAGTCAATGGAGTGGAGCCATCTTGGCTGTCATTGGTGGGACCATTGACAAGTTACAGGCAAAAATGTCGGTGTTTAGTGTAGTTTTCTTTGTCAATGCACGCTTTGCATTCAGCCGTCTGCAGTGCAAGCCAGACAGATCAAACATACATGATGTTTAACATGTCAACAGCACAAATGTTTTCAATACCACCCCATTTATGCACTAGAGATGGGAAGTTCGGGTCTTTTTAGTGAGCCAGATCATTTGACTCAGCACACCAAGAAGAGCCGGCTCTGTCATTGGTGGGACCATTGACAAGTTACAGGCAAAAATGTCTGTGTTTAGTGTAGTTTTCTTTGTCAGTGCACGCTTTTTGCATTCAGCCGTCTGCAGTGCAAGCCAGACAGATCAAACATACATGTCAACAGCACAAATGTTTTCAATACCACCCCATTTATGCACTAGAGATGGGAATTTCGGTTCTTTTTAGTGAGCCAGATCATTTGACTCAGCTCACCAAGAAGAGCCGGCTCTGTCATTGGTGGGACCATTGACAAGTTACAGGCAAAAATGTCGGTGTTTAGTGTAGTTTTCTTTGTCAATGTATGCTTTGCATTCAGCCGTCTGCAGTGCAAACCAGACAGATCAAACATACATGATGTTTAACATGTCAACAGCACAAATGTTTTCAATACCACTCCATTTATGCACTAGAGATGGGAATTTCGGTTCTTTTTAGTGAGCCAGATCATTTGACTCAGCTCACCAAGAAGAGCTGGCTCTTTTGGCTCCCCAACAGCTCTTCATGTTACTACTTATACCTTCAGCCAAATTTTAGCGCTGTTTTGACTTATGACTTGTATGTGTACACATATATCACGTATTCAATGCATCCTTTGTAGTGAAGTGTTCAAAAGCGTAAAATACATTTTCTAATATCAATAAATTGTTTTCATTGCATTTACAGCAGTTTGCGGACAGGAGCCGGATTTCATCGTTCATTTAAGCTCTTTGAACCGACTCGTTCGCGATCAACACGTCACTATTATATACAGTTAGATACACTTTTGTGTATAAATTGATATTATATCCATTATTAAGAAAAATAATGCACATTAAAATGAGTCATACCTTCATTTTAAATCTGTTAATGTTTTTAGGTTTTTTTTTTCTGTGCTGTGCTGCTCTGAGTACCGGTAATTGTCATTGAACACAACCTGTTAGCTAAATTCATTTAGTACAACCCACCAAGTCATAAGGCATAATTAGTATCTTCAGTTTGCTAACATTATAACCATGAAAGTCTTATGGATGCAGTGAAAGAGGACATGAAGGTAGTTGGTGTGAGAGAAGAGGATGCAGAAGACAGGGTTAGATGGAGGGAACTGATTCGCTGTGGCGACGCCTGAAGGGAAAAGCCAAAAGGAGAAGAAGAAGATAACCATGAAAGTCTAGTTTTAAAGCTTCACATTTACTTTGAGGTGTAACGTTGTTATTTGTTTTTGGGAGATGCTACAAGTAATGAAGGGACAGATGCACTTACACCCAGCACTGCACTGCCTCTTCTTCTCTCCACTTACCCAGCCACCATCTGTGGCTCACAGTGTAATCTCAAACCTTTCCATCGTTCATCAGGTAGTGCATCTTCACTCTTATATCTAACAACAGCTGTACATGTTCTGTAGACACAGGTAAGTCCACTCCAAAGCATAGTGATGCATATCCAGGACATCCATAAAGGAGAAACCATCACACAGTCAGCAGTTTCAGCTAGTCCCTAAATATTATTTACTATGGGAGTCAACTATAATATTACTGACTGATTTAAACATTTGTTTCATTCTCCCAGAATATACATTGGCCCTTAAGGACTCTTTGAGAGAGGGTTACTTCAGGTGCCATCCTCCACTGCAGCTAACCCCCTTCCCCCTGCCGAGGATGAGGCAGGTCGACTGTATCTCAAATGGCATTTATGAATTGACACAGGACAATAGTGAAAATGTCTTTTTTTACACATGTTGGTTTGGTTAGGCGTAACCATTAAAGCAGTATCTGTTCAGTATATTGCTGAACACAACATCAATGTTTTTGTACAGTGAGTTTGTGAACTCCACAGTAACCCAAATGTACAATACAAACACATAATACTGTTGATGTTAATAGGAGCAACTTGTAAAAGATAAACAGAAAATGATTCAGTTTTAATATTGTCTCCAATTTACTACTTATTTGAATATTAGGTGTACTATTTGCAAGTTTCAATGATTAAAGTCAACTTTACAAATAGAAAATCAAATGTATGATTAAAAAGCTCTGAAGCAAACCCTATTTTGTCTAGTACTCTAAATGGGAACATAATTTACTAAATGAACATCATGCTGTATGGAGGACTGAGACCATAAACTCACAAGGAAACTATTCACTGATCCAATGAGATGCTCTTAATGCTGAGCTGATTGTTCCTCTTGTCCAAGACATTTCATTGTATTGTTGACCCTGTGTTAGCCTGCACATGATAAACAACCTGAAACTTGAAACTTGAAATGACCGTATGACTTAATTTTGTGGAGTCAGTGGAGTAGCCCCCTGCTGACCTTTAGAAATAAAGATTTAGAACACTTCTGTATTGGCTTTACTTCTCAGACCCAGAAACTCCATCCTCTTTTTACACTGTCTATTATACTGTCACACAGGAAGTTAAACCTTAAACATCATTCACAATTCTGAAGTCCTTCAAAATTTGAAATAGTGAATTTATTGTCCCCCCACAAAAATGCCTTCACAAAAAAGGTTCTTCAGTCATCATTGCGATACCTGAAACACATTAACTAAACTAAATACAAATTAATTACATGAATAGCAACATTATTTGCATACACTGCATTGCACAATTAATAATCAGCTGGTCATATTTCAGTATACAATTCATTTACTGGCCTATAAGTCCACAGATGTCAAGCATGTCAATGTCATTAAGATACTGTAGCTTTGATTGTTCTCTAACATACAACATGGTAACCTGACCTGTATGTCAGAATAGTGATATGATCCAAAGAGTTTCAACATTAGCTGGATACACTGGAGTGAACAGGATGTAAAGGTACACGCTCTTCAAAAAAGCCTGGATCAAAAGTTCAGTGTGCATGTAGAAGGCACCTTACATTTAGATTTTTGGTGTAGTATAGTATAGTATAGTATAGTATAGTATAGTATAGTATAGTGTAGTATAGTGTAGTATAGTGCTTCAGTGGCTCAGTTTGTGTCTGTATTTGTTTCCCTTCAGTGTCCACAGACATGCAGACAGCTGAAGTGTGAAATCAAACTGCCTGTAGATGTCAGTGTGACTGTTAGCCCTGATGTCATATTATCCTGGGTCGCTGTCACGTCACTGAGCGGCTCATTTCACGATGAGAAGATTGTTAATGAAAAAACATGATTCAGCCTGAGCAAGCAAGATATCTTAATGTCAATACAAACTGCCAGTAGTGGCCAGCAGTCATCTATTTGTTTGTATAGACTACAGTTATACACAGTAGTAAAGCTGATTCACAACACAATTTATGAGCTGCTCAGTGACGGGATGCAGATGAAGTAACTTTACAGTAACGCATATTTGAATATTAGTACAATTGTACTTCATAACCTGATTTTTGTGGTTTGATTTAGTGAACAGACCCACACATCAGATCCAATCCCATGATTATCAGTCCTTGTTTTCCAGCAGATCATCCAGAATACGCTCACACATGTACAGGCAGCGTGGCACATGGAAGAACCCTGAAGAAGAAAAGAGAAACACAAGTATCTTAGCAATCAGGCAAAGCGGGAACTTGCTGTGGGCCCAAAGGCTCCACGTTCACTGTGAGGCAGTTAGTCTGTTGTAAGTTAGATAATACTGTGTGTGTTCTGTGATAAAGTGAAATGAGAAAGGTCTTAAAGGAGAACTCCACCAGTTTAACAAATCAGCAGGTGTTGAAGGCTACTACAAGCTGTACAAAGCCTCTAGTGTCTCCAGAGGGAGCTGAGTCTAAGACTGAACGTTCCCTTTTTAATGAGTGTTTGTTTCACACAGAGCTATGGGGGACAGGATGTGGTTGTAAAGAGGACTCTGATTTAGAAAATTACTTACAGTCGTTTTATACCCTTTATAAAGCTCATTTGTGCATAAAATATAATTCATTATGCTTGAACACACCACAAATGACCTTCTTTAGTGTCACATTCTCACACAGTCCAGCAGCACTCCAGAAAACTATGACAGCCTCAAAGATAAACACCTGAGCGCACCAGGGCGTGTTTCTGTGTTCCAGACAGTCTTTCCTTCCTCTTACAGAGACAGACACGCTGTTTTATTTCCTATTTGATCCAGTCCACATTAAAACATATATTAAAGGTTTACTGTCAGAATCATCCTGGTTGGACATGAATTAGTTTGCTACCCAGGACGATCTAAAGTTATGTTTTTGTGCGCTGTTTCTCATTTATTTGAACAAATTCAAATGTCACACAGTGACCTGAGCTCAGGATAAACCTCTGCCTGTCCCTCTGGTGAAACAGAATTTCAATGACTGCTGTTAAATTTACTACACTTGTTAAAGGAGTTGAAATAAAGCTGCTGAATATGGAGTCAAAGAATACATCTATAAAAGAATGAGAAAATAAATGTGGAAATATTAGAGGGAATTAATAAAAGAATAATTGAATATGTAAATAAAAAGCCAAATATCAACATATAAAAGAATCCTTATAAGAATTGTAATTATATATATATTTTTATTTTATTTAGAATCTGACATTGGTCTTTCTGTTGCTTCTTATCATGCTCTTACCTTTAAATGGACCTCCTTTGAAATCCAGGGCCACTTTCCCTTCTTGTGTCAAATAACCAAACCACTCACCGTTCTCAGCATCAGAAAACTGGAACAAATCAGGCACATGTACAGTATGTTAAATATATAGATACATGTATTTTCTATATTCACAAAATCAACATTAATCAAATTTCAAAGGTTCTGTCTCCTTTAAGTCATCCATATGGAGTATGTGTGACGCTTCAGTGTTATGTAATGAGCTGGTCTGTAATACTGTGCATGGTTAAATAGATAATTAGGATAAAATGAAATGTTCTATCTTAGACCCGTGTGGTTTTAGGGGGAGTTATGTGCTGGAACTATTTCTTATTAAAGAACACCGTGTTATTAAGTTCCTGTTCTTCTTCTTGGAAAAGAGCAAACTGTGACAACGATGCTGCAGTCACTGATACAGCATAGAGTGTAACTCCCAGTTAAACCAGATATCGTGTTCTTACACTTCTGTTTGTGTTTGGATTAAATGTGTTAATCTGAGAGTTTTAGACGTGTTCATAGGTGTATTCTTTATCTTTGGCCAAGGCTAACTGTTTTCATGTTACTTATAGTTACTTATTATGCTGAGCCAGGCTAACCACATACTGACTCCAGCTCTTCACTTAAGACAGAGACATGGGATAGAGACTCATCTGAACTCCCCACCCCTCTTAAAGGGAAAGAGAATAAATGTATTTCTAAAAATGTGCAGTTGACTGCCTTGTTGGCACTTCAGTGGAAACTCACGTGGCTAAAGATGTATTCATAAACTTGAGAGAATCTCTCGAGCAGCTCTGGCCTCTTGGTTTGACTGTAGGCCATCAGGAAGGCGATGAGAGCCTCACAGTGAGGCCACCACAGCTTCATGCTCCACTCCAACTGGTCAAAGACACGAGCAGGGTCAGATATCTGATATGACAATATCTACCTACACCTTCATGTTTATATACGATTGATTCACCTGTGTGGGGCAGTGACCATCTACGTCCAGGAAGTAGAAGAGACCTCCATGCTCTTTGTCCCAGCCGTACTGATAAGGGAGCTCCACAAACTTATCAATGGCTGTCCTCTGGAGCTCCTCATCTCCCCGCTCTGCACTGAACTGAAGCAGGAACCAGCCTGCTTCCAGGGCATGGCCTGAGTCAGCACGGGTCAGCATGTGGAAAGGAACCAGAGAAAAATGGAAAATGCTGAGGCAAGCAACAAAGAAAAGGAAAAGAGCTCGACCTAAGCTTCCCCATGGACACACTGTGCTCGCTGTCATCTGTTTACCTGGGTTCTGCAGTCGGCCCTGGCAACCCGGCAGCTCTGCTCCCTCCAGTGACACATTCTCTAAGATAGCTGTGCCGTCTCTCTGCGCCAAGTCACAGGAGGAGAAGGAGGAAGTTTTATATTCTGCAGATTAAATAACTTGCACTAATCAGAGTGAAACTGTAACTTCTGGATTCTGTAAAACTCCATCCAAACATTAGTCATAAAATGAATGACTCAACATCCAGCCCTACAACATAACTTCACGCAACAGTATGTTGTGTGTTTGTTTAAACCCTGTAACTAGAGCTCAGAAAATACTTGCACTGTAAAATCGCGCTGAACTTAATGTAGTACTTCCATGCTGCTTCCATGCTAATTTGTTAATGCACCAAATACACAATATCACATTAACCTGCTGTTTAGGTTATTGTGATATTGTGTTGAATTGTGTATTGTGACATCTCTGATGGAGGAACCGAAGACAAGTTTCCACACTGTGGACAATAACGCTTTCTTATTCATATTGAAAAGATATTGCATGTGATTAGGGATGGGAATCGAGAACCGGTTCTTGTTGAGAACTTCTGGTTCTTGTTGAGAACCGGTTCCGTGTGTTTCAATTCCATGGAATCGTTTGGCAGTTTATCTAACGATTCTCTTATCAATTCCAGAAAGTACGAATTACGTTGCGTAACTTCCGCAAGAAGACAAATTAGCCCTGTGAGTACTTCCTCAAGTCGAGCACCAGCTGTTTTACAAAGACGTACAAATGAACTTTGCAGTGTTACATTCTGACATGAGTGGAACCGAACTGCTGTGAATTCAAGCTGACTGAAAGTGAGACAAGATACAAGACAAGATTCTGAGCTTTTGTTTGAGTTTCTGTGGAATATTCTTCCCAATATTGATGCTGCATTATACAACAAGTTGGTCTGACTTGTCAACTAGACATTTAGAACGACCCATCACTAAATATATTACTCCGCCATCTCCACATTGTCACATCCTGAAAATATAGAACATGTAAACAAATACTGGAAGTCAACTTTAATAAAGTAATGCATCTGAATTTCAGGCAGAAATGGCAAGCAAAGAAATGTTTGTTTTGAGAGCAAATTGCCCCAAAACATGAATATCTTTTGATTCTATATTTTATTTAAGTTAGTAATTGTTGTATAATCGCAATATTACACTCAAGGGTGAGCTTTAACTTATTATTGGCATGGAAGTGCCTCAGTGACTGCATCACTGTCGTGCCAATAATGACATTAAAGCACACCCTCTTGTGTGATATTGCTTAAGTATAACATGACTCCACCGAATCACTTCATGAAGCGTAGTAACAAAGAACCTTCTGGTAACTGGTGGTCGTGTTCTATGTGTCCAGTCCGTACCTGAATGTGTTGGAGAATCTGCTGTACACACCAGCTGCCCAGCTCTCTATACTTCTGAACCACCTCCTGCCCGCGACCTTCAGTTAGCTGTTGCACCAGACACAACAGCATCATGGGAACTGCCATGCCGTTGGTGGGAACGTCTCCGGGAAGCTGGGGCCGACCGAGGCCTGAAGAGTCCTTCTGGACCCAGAAGATCAGCTGCTCCATCATCTGTTCAGCCTCCAACTGGAAACACAGCAGAGCAGAAGACAGCTTGTCAGAGTGACAGCGTTATTATGTGAGAATGAAGCATGTTCAGGCATGTTTGACCAGAAGTGAAACCTTTCACATTACTTGATAAACTCGAATATCTTCATACTTTCTCATGTTTTCTTTTTTAGAGGAGGCTCTAAAATGTGTACTATATTTGTTCTTACTGCATTGTAAAGTGACTACCATAATATGATTTTTGTATTATAAATAAATAACAAAATTATAACTAAAACTACAGTCAAATCCAAGTTTAGTAGATTTCTGGCAGGTTTCACTTCAACAAAGTCCATATAAATGTGTATTCTGAGTTTCTCAGACCAAAGAAGAAAGTGTTATTAAACACCAAGCCAAATCTGAATGATTAAAAACATCAACAAGTTTATGAAATTAGGTGTCAAAATCAGGTAAAAATGAATTATCAGCTCCAGGACTGTGGGGGCGTGTCCTCTGAATGTGCTGAAGCCAAGTCAGGGAGCAGTCACAAACGTGTCAAATGAGCTCGGAAAATGACACGACTAACTTTGAAACACTCTGAGCAAGATGAATCCATCTCTATCTCTCTGCAAAAGGTGCAGAGGTATGCTCAGGGTGGCCTCAGCGTGTCATCGAGCCACCCTTTAAGGACCGCCCACAAAATCATGGACTGAAAACTGGTGAAAAACTGTTTTATTAGCTCTGTTTGTGGGAAGGTTTCATCCTCTGGGAAATCTGTATTTCATGGACATCCACACATTTGTTTCAGAGAATCTGAAGTGAGAGTGGAAAATCTGGTCTGAAGATTAGCAGTGTCACTTGAGGCTTGAGTGGACCAAAAAATCTGGTTTTAATAACATCTTTACCTGCATGTCCTTGTCACCAGTCACCCTGCTCAGTTCATCCATGGCCATGATGTAGAAACACTCACTGAATATGGTCCTCTGAACTTTGACTGCTTTACCATCTCTTGTTAAACAAAAGGCACATTTCCACTGTCCACTGCTGCTGGAGACACGGGCAAATTTTCTCAGGAATGCTCCTCCTAAAACAGACAATATAACATGAGTAGATATGTCATGTAGACTACAAGTTGTAGCAGTGGAGGACAGTAACGAAGTAAATTTACTTGCGTAAGTTGACATTCAGTTCATGTTTTTTATACAATTCATATCAAAGTCCAAGGTAGGGGTTAGGTGTGTGGGTGTGTGCGCATTACTGAGGTGCAGCTGTCTTTGATGTGGGTTATCCGGCTCATTATCGGCTGCGAATGATGCATGATATAAGTATGTGTTCAAATGTAACTACAATATGTAGAAATGTCATTTGTTGATGAATGCAGCTGAGTGCGTGTTCTGAGTGCTTCTTGCCTTTATTTGTTTTTTTTTTTAGCTATAAACATGTCTGTAGCAGAATGGCATCAGTGTATTGTATAATGACAATAAAGCTACTTTCCTTTCCTGTATTTCCTGAGATATATTTTTAATACTTTTACTATTTTTTAAGCAAATACTTTATTACTTTACTTAAGTAATATTTTGACTAAGCTACTTTTACTTGTATTCTACTAGTAATATTTGACAAGGAGTATCTGTACTTTTACTCAAGTAGTGAAGTTGTGTACACTGACTACAAGGCCCTTGTACTGTAAACGTGAATACATAACATTACTGGCCATTACTGGTTGTCAGTCACGCATACAGTATGTAACATGTAAATGTCACCACCCACGCTTCAAATAATCTGAACGTTCCCTTTAAATTTGTGGTGGTCAAGCTAAAGCGTGGTTCTTTTTTTAGTTGCTGTAAAAGGGAACATTTTGTAGATCCAAAGTTTCCACATGTTGTGCACTTTACTGGGCCTCGAGCAAACACCATCACGACTGTCATTAACCACCTAAGTGCACAAGAGAATAGCTCACTGTCGCTGCACCATCTGTGTCACAGGTCTACCCGTGTATGCGTGAAACTCACACAAACATACGGTTCAATAAGCTCCAGCTCATCGTCTGAAGATCAGACATGACATGACAATGTTAACATGCTGATCTTAGCATTTAGCTCAAAGCACCACTGTGCCTAAGTGCAGCTATAGCCCCTTTCAAGCATGCAACCCTTCACATTAATCGAATTAATTGCAATTAGTAAAAGTCTTTCCTTACAATCATAGCTTTTTAAACTCACTTCCCTTGCTCTGTAAAGTCACCGGTGTCTGAATGCTAAATGTCATCACATTAACAGATAGATAAAAGGCAGCAAGGTTACATATTCCATGGCTAAATTATAGAATGTGGTTGATAACAATGGATCAAGGTCTCCAGTTGCACTGTGAGAACGGATATGATAATCCAAACACACCAGCTTTTGCTGCTTCAAGGATTTCAGGCTTGTGGAAGCGGTCCATGGATCGGTACAGGCGACAATACATCCACACCTGATGACAGAAACAAGGCAGACGTTTTCACATAGCATCTGAAGATTTCACACAGTGGAATACTTCTTCAACACAAACAGTATCAGTACAGTGCATCACCTGTCTGCCCTGCAGCCAGACATACTTCAGCTCATCATAAACCTTCCCGTCCTTCCCAATACAAGTGAAGAAGCCTCTGAAACAGGAAGCAGATTCATGACCATGATGAGGATACAGACAGCCTGCGCACTACAGCTGTACACAGCTGCTAATGAGTTGATAGTATTTGTAAAAAAAGCGTATAAGTGTCACTGCAGTACCCATGCACAGTGTCGTGAGAGTATTTGAGCCAGAAGTCCACCACGTTGTCCAGTTCTGTGCGAATGCGCTCTCGACACTCCTCCAGCTTCACTGCAGACATGGTACCTTTAAAAAGATGGTGTAATTATCCAAGGGCTTCACCTCAATGAATGAATGAATGAAAATTCAGCCAATTACATAAAAGAGCAAAGGAAAGGGAAGCTAACATTTCTATTCTAGAGAAAACATGGCTTCAAGTATGGAAGACCCAGTCTATTTCTAATTATTCATCTCACTGATTATGATGTAACCAGACCTCATTTGTTCTGTTCACACAAAAACTGAAAAGAAATTTCAAAAAGTATTTTAAAAAATCCATGTATCACTTCTCCTTGTTTACTTTTGCCTTACTTACACAAATTCACGTCATGGGACACAAATCAAGTCAACCCAGATAAATGTGGTGTAATATTTATAAGGTAAGTGCTCTTGTGAAATAATAAATGTCAGTATGGAGAAGTTATTTTATTTTATCTTAAAATGGTGTATCGGCTTTGTTGTGTGTGGGTGTGTTTAGTTTGAGATGGGATCGATACTGTAGCTTCTGTATATCACGTGTGAGGACAGTTGTGAGGAGGCTTTTACAGCGAGGTGACTCAGGAGCAGCCGTTTACTGGATTTAAACCTGAGCTGTGCTTTATTAGTAGTTCCACTTCCTCTCATGCCTTTGTGTTAAGAGACAGCATATGTTGCACAGAGCAGAGGGGAATGGAGGATGGGTAGGAGAGGAGCCAGGCGTTAGACTGGAATTGTAGTCGTGCAGGTGATTCACAATAATGATCTTCTGAACAGGAAAATTGGGCATTAAGCTGTGGCTGTATCTGTAACCTCTGCTGATGATCTGAAACAGGCTTCTGGCTGGATCTGTGCATGAGCAGAAAAAAACTGAACACAGAGTGATGCTAAGATTTGTTTTTCTTAAAGTCTCATCTCATTTGAAACACTGACTTCAGAGATGTCCTCTCAGATGATGTGTGTGGAAGGAAATTTATTCCAGTAGAAATCAGTTTAATTCCTGATCTAGAGGTCCTGAATGTACATTTCTTTAACCAGCTCTGCATTAGGATGGTGAAAGAAATCTACGCTGACATTATCCGAATATCCTGAACTAACCAAACCAAAACCATCTGCACGGATAGACAACACACACACACACACACACACACACGTTTACATAAATTATGGCACTTACATTTCACTCCACTACATTCATTTAACTACTTTGAGAATGATTACACTCTAAAAACAACACATGATCAGTTCTAATATATTTAATTAAAATATTAAAAGTAGCTTCAGCACTAGTGCTCTTATTTTAATGCACAATTAGCAATAATTAATTAAATATCCTGTATTATAAAAAGAATGCAGATCATTCTGACTTCTGATGATGAGAATATTTCTGTTCATGCATGCAGAACTTTTACTGAGAATAATAAACCAATCATATTTGACTGAAGAACAGCACTGGAAGTCCAGCAGCTGTTAATAAGTGGCACTTATTAAACTTTAATGCTGATCACACACAGACATGTTGTCCTCTAGTCTTAAAAGCCACAGTTTGTTTTTAAACTCTAATCCAACAGTAAAGAAGTCATTCCTTCTTCTTTGGTTCTGATCCGTGCTGACAGCAGCAGCCTGTGATGATGCATCATCAGTGATCCGGTTTAACAGAACCGGGTCTGCAAATGAAACCGATCTTACCTTGAGATCCAGACACGACTCAGACGGTGAAGACAGCTCTGTGCAGCAGTGATCCTCAGTCTGTCTGCGTATCTGTGTGTGTGTGTGTGTGTGTGTGTGTGTGTGTGTGTGTGTGTGTTGCTCAGCTGTCATGTGACCAGAGCCTGCTGCTGCTCCTCGCGTGGTTCTGGATGAGGAAGTGGAAATCTGCGGTTCTCAGCGAATCTTAAACACGGACAGCTCAGACTGAAGACAGCTCAGACTGTCACAGTTAAATAATGGGATTTGAACATGTGGCATAAAACTCAGATGACTTTATTGTTTTGGAGATGCAGGAAGTGACGTGCGCGTCAGGTGTTGTTGTGTAACAGTGTTAAAGAGAAACACAGAAACATCCTGACACAAACACTCACTGTTCTGTGTTTTAATATCAGCAGGTGTTGTGGGTAACGCGTTACAAAGTAACTCTAGCGTTAGTGAGTACTCTAATTACTTTTTTTCGTGTAACGCGTAACGTAACGCGTTAGTTTCGTGTGTTAAGTAATCAGTAACTTATGTTATTTTATTTTTTTAAAGTAATCCGTTACTTTAAGAATTTCTCCGGTTAAGGAGAAACTACAGCCTGCTGTTTGTCAGACAGTACCGTGCCACCTGCGGGTGCGTCAGCAGAGGCGCAGCGCTGTGATGATGCGTCTGCGCCCCTGGGAGTCTTGTTCTTATTCCTGAGAGAAATCGACTGTCGTTTGGAAAATCTTCTTCTGCTACGTTTTAATCACTGCTTTGAAGAGTGAAATGTAAGTGGACGATGGTAAAGTGAGTTTAGGCCTGTGACACTTGAATAGTATTTTCATAGTTCGGCTATTTGTCATTTGCCAGTGAGTGATGTTATTGTGCGTGTTATAAGGGCTGTTATCATTTTTGTTTGACATAGAGACTGCTGTTCAAATTTCTGTTAGATCGTTGACTGGTCGTTAATTTCTAAATGGATCTGAATCTGCTACAGAGTTTCCTACGGAAGCGTATTGCATTCACTTGAAAAAAAAAAAATTAGACACCTTATCTCGTAATCTCGTTTATCTCGTAATTACGAGATAAGGAAAGGTGCCTCATTGGCCACTACACTTTGGTAAAGTTAGAAAGATATTGGCACTATTGGATCAATAACTCTTAATTGAAACGTTGTTAAAACACAAAACACACATATTTTCAACCGCAGTAAGACAGACAACCAGCTACAACCTAATGTTCATCAAAACGAGCTACAACCTAATGTTCATCACAACGAGCTGCAACCTAATGTTCATCAAAACGAGCTACAACCTAATGTTCATCACAACGAGCCATCCACTCCAACAACATTAGTGTTTAATATTCCTAATAAAAATTCCCAGAAATTATGAAAAGTCCTAGTAAACACTAATGTTGTTGGGGTGGCTCCGAGGATGGCTCGTTGTGATGAACGTTAGGTTGTATCTCGTTGTCTATCTTACTGGCCTGGCCTGGACCAGCCTTTCAAGGGTCGTTTCAGCTTCACCGTGGGGCTCTTAGGCCACACTGTCTTCTTCCACCACTTCTGCCCTATTCTCATCTGTATCTTGATAGCTGTACTGTCAGATATGAAATATGAAAAGACACTCCCACATGCTCGAGCTCGAGCTACACACACACACACACACACACACACACACACACACACACACACCACCCACACACACACAGACACGCATGTTCTCTGGCTGGGCTGCCATGGACTGCCCGACCCGACCAGACGCGCTGGTTCGTGGCCGAGAATATGACATGGTGAGGCCGGACTGGGCGTCGGGCTGCTTCTGCTTCTTTCTTTTCTTTCTTGCTTTTCTTTCTTTGTTTTCTTTTTTTTTCAGACCGAGAATTCATGCTCGTCACTAGCATTTTAGTCACTCCTCTGCCTCATAGACGTAGAGAAATGTAAAACACAATAACGTCACGCGTCAACTCGCACTGATTTCCACCTTATTTCATATTACACCTGGTGCTGGGAGGTTACAGAGCAGAACTTACTGCACCCTTTTGTTCAAAATGAGTACTTTGCACAAAACAAACGAAGATTAGCTCCTACAGGTTTCTCCACCAAGTAATAAGTCATGTTGTGTTAGGGGATCAAATAATATTATATATATATATATATATATATATAATATATAATTATTTGTATTATGTTTTTTATTTGTCAGTGGGCAAATTTAGCAAAAATCACAAAATTGGCAAGGGCTCAAATAGTTATTTCCCCCACTGTATCCTGTATATTCACACAGGCTCATTCAATGCATTAATGTAAATCATAATATAAACAGAGGGAGATTAACAGGGTTTTTGTATCTACAGAGGAACAGGTCCTCTTCTACAGAGTCTACCGTGTTCAACTGAAATGTAGCCCAGGGCAGACAAACCAAATGCTGGCTTTAAGAAGAAGGAGAAGAAGTTGCAGGAATGAGTTGGATTCAGCCTCTTTGCTGCTAGATGCCATCAAATCCACACATACCACTCCTTTAAAATCAGTTCTGGACTGCATTGCAGATGTGGACTCCAGTCCTGTGAGGATTCTCACTGCTGTGTTTTAGTTATTTTAGAGGGAGGAAATAAAAGCATGAACTATAATCTCAAAATCTTTAATGGACAGTAATGATTTTAATTTTGTAAATGAACTAAGATGCTAGATGTTCATGCTAACAGCTGAGTTGATTTCAGTTTCAAATCATAAACCAGAATCAAAGACTGACAATATAGAAAATGGAGACATTCAATACAGACAAACCAAAGGGATTTCAGACAGAATCAGGAATGCCCCAACACATTTAAGGCCAGATGAGCGTAACACATTTTGTGCTCACTTTGACAGCAGTCAGCTGCCCTCCATGCCACCGGCTGCTGTCGGTGTCCACAGTGGATGTGAGAAATAAAGAACCAGAATCACACAAGAAGCTTTCTGATCAAGTTATTTTAAATAAGTGTTTTATTACTGATTCTTTAATTTTCATAAAAGTCTTTGGCAGGAAATGTTGTGAACGATGGTCAGAGGTATGAAGAGTTCCTACCAACCAGTAGATGGCAGCATTGACTGGTCCACTAAAGCATTCACACTTCCTGCTCTACCTGTCTGTTCATTATAAAGGACATTTCACAATAGGATGAAATAAAATATGAAGTGTGAAATAAGCAGGTGTGAGTGATGTGGTGTTTTATTTCTGCATAATGAAATCACAGTTAGAAATAAAAATAATATTGCTCCTTCAGCTCAAGGTGTTTACTGCTTGTCTTGTGTTGGAACAGGTCACACAGAGAAAAAACTGAACTCAAAGGGTTAATCTGCTCATATCCAGACAATGTGTATGTGTCTTGATAAATCAGATTTTTACATTTGAGGGACACATAGACAGATGTACACACTAACTAACTAACACACACAGCACAGCACCACTTTTCTTTCCCTTCCTGGTAAATGTGTGTGTTGCATAGGTGCTAAGCAGACTACGTGCTGGCAACAATGCTGACTCACCTGATGCTGTAAGACTGACACCATCTTCAGTCATGTGAAGACTTGTGTCAGGCAGTGTACAAGCGCTGTTGAAAGCCTCATTGGGCCTAGACATGTTCCTTGGGGCACTTTTCAAAATCAGGTTTTTGTCAGGCTGATTTTATTCTTAACATTGTTCTCTTACTGTCCACCTGCCACACACACATGCACACGTGCACACACACACACACACACACACACACACACACACACACTCAAGAGAGGCTGATGTGTTCGTGTGAGTCTCCTTCAGTTAGACTATCAACTTAAGGACGAACAGGGACCGGTGCCATGAGTGCTTTGCACACGTCTGTCCAGGGTTTTGCCTCTCAGGTTACACACAGTCCATTCTGCCCTACCTGAATCATCAGACGCTTCCTATCACCCACTGATCTAGAAAGAGTCATTCATACACTATTATCATCCAGGCTGGATTACTGTAACTAACTCTCTCAGGCGACCATTTCCCGTTAATGGTTCATTTTAAACGCAGCAGCCCTGACCCCCATTCTGGCATCGTTATACCGGCTTCCCACTCACTTTAGGATCAAATTCAAATCCTTTCACAATCGCCCCTGGATATATCTCAGAGCTTCTCACCCCCTACAGAACCACCAGACTCTGCAGACCGTGGCATGTTGCATCCCACACACCCAGGGATAGGAAGTTTTCAGTAGTGGGTCAGCTTTGGAATAGTCTCCCAGAAGCCATTAGAGTCCATTAGAGTGTTGATGCTTTGCTTCAGACCCACTTTTATTCTCTGGCTTATTAGTTTTTTATCTGTGTGTCTGTCTTCCTGGAGCACAAAACGTCTGCTTTTAACGTTATATAAATGTAATAAACTTGAAACTATACCTTACTGGTGAAGGTGGGACTGTATGTAGCCTGAAAGGAATACCTACAGACACTACTCAGGGCAAAAAACTGCATTTAAGAATAGAAGACAAATCAAAAATTGGATCAGTAGAGCACAGAGTCTGGAATACACGATCTATCAGGAGATGGTAGAAACCAAAAACAGACCTAAAGGAGAGTGAATATTTATTATTTTTAAATGTCTAAACCGATTGTGGCTCCCTTCTCATCCCATTTCTGGTGACGGCTCAAAGGTCAGCTAAGGAGTCTTGGTCCCTGCCAGAAATGAAGTCCAACTTCAGTGCCAATCTGTCAGAATGTATCAGTCTTCAAAAAGCACATGGGATTGATCAAAGTTGGCTGCAGATGAGCTTTATTATCTTCACAGACAAACAAAGCCCTCCTGTGATACAACAATAGCATATGTCCTGCCCATTTTTCATTTTTCATCAGACACGATGTAATGGTGTAAAACTTTGCCAGGTTGTTCCTGTCAAAACTTGGGGACTTGGGGACAAAACTTGGTGTCTGATTTGAGGTAAAATCTCCCCAGGCATTTGCTCACACCTGTGCCATGCAACTATAACCCCACACACCATGCAGTAGCAGGCTACGCCTTTTCCTTTTTCTTTACCTTCTTCAAAGATTACACCATTAAAGTCCAGCTTGTTTTAGATCATAGATGTTTCTTACTGTATTTTTTTAAAAACTTGAAAGTGTTTTAATAAATACCATAACAATCAACAAAAAGGTGTTGTAACAATCATTACATACTACTTGGGTGTAGCACGGCTCTTTAAACCTTGATTTATACACGTTTTATCTTGATTATACACTTTTCACACATTATTCTACATCTCACACTCTAAATCAACTTTAACTATTACCATGGTTACACGTGATTTTATACTACACTACTTATTGGAATATTAGCAGATATAGCAGTTACAAGAGTATAGCACAAAATTCTTGGCCCTGTGCTCAGCCATGCTCCACACTCCCCTCCACAAATCATAAGCTATATATGGGTGATGATAGGCACAACCAGTCCCCCTGCTCATCACATACTCAGTGGTTGTAGTAGTTGAGGTGTTGGTATTGCAGTAATATTGTGATATTGACTCAACAGAGGAAAATCCTTTCTTACATGTTCCCTCTCTTCAGTGACACACTAAAGAGTTGAGACATGTTGACTTGGCCAACAACCCAACCTGACACTCAGTTGTTAAACAGACCCAGAAGAGGACAGACGGTGAGTCCTTTTGATTTTTCTCTTCATTTTATCTCATGAATGAATGTTCTGATCGACTGGCCGGTGACTCTTGATAAGTGTCCAGTACCGTTGGTCTGTGTACCTGTTGGTGATGGAGCATCTCTTTTTCTTCAGATCAGTGTAGCCTGTTATCTGTCAAAATGGCCGGGAACTTCGCAGGAAACTGTTTATGTAACTTGCTTAGTGCAAGTATGTTTATGGCCGGTAAGTACCTGCAAAAAAAGACTAAGCAAGCAATGTGAACAACTGGATTTATTAACACGAAATATGAACCTTCTCTATATTCTCCTCCAGGCTGCACCATTCTGCTCGTCACAGCTTTCCCAATTGCTCAGATTACTTTAGGTAAGTGATCCACAGACGTGACTTTTCTGTTCATTCATGAAATCATTCGATCACTTTTTCAAACCTTGAAGCTTACAGGCTTAAGACCTTAAACAGTGTCTGAAGTGGTAAACGTTTTAAAATACCTCCTCCAGCTCTTTACATTTCAATATTTTTATTAAAATGAACACATTTATTGACATTTTGACTTGTAAGACAGAAAACATCTACATGTCACATCAAGGTTCACTAAAATTGTTCACACTGTCTGGTACACAGCTGGCAAAAGCTGGACTTTAATTGTCCATTCCACAAATACAAATGCTGTTCAGGTCATGTGCTTCTACTCTTGAATAGAAGTGTTGAGATGATGACGAATCCTAAGCGTGAACTGACAGTGTTGGATCAGATTACTTTGAAGTTACTGAATACAAACGACACAGCAATTTCTGTAATTAGTAATACAATCCAATCTGATTACTTTTGGATTACTTCAGAATCAAATATAGCTAAATAATACATTACACTAACATAGATATAACGTGTATATTATATTAATATAGTAAGACAGCCACGAAACATCCACAAGTTCTACAAATCTATTTTTTCCCTAAATGTCTCAAAACATTTTCAATGCAAAAAGAATGACTCAGCATTTACAGTTGTTTCTTCTTCTGTCATGTCAGACATGTTTATATGAGTTATTTGAGTGATGATGATGTAATAAGTGTGGAAATTTTAGAACTGCCATATTTTAAAAAGCGTTCACCCCTGTGGACGAATTCACAGTGAATCAGTATCTGTTAGCAGTGGAGCTCCTCATCAGCTCAGCTGTGATCACAATCTCATAAGTCCATTGTAAATAATAGACCTGCTGAGCTGTGCAGTAATGTGAAGGCTAGTTTTGTAATGACTGCATTAAACTTAGCATAGTGGGTTAAGCGGCCGCCCCGTGTGTGGAGGCTACAGTCTTCGCTGCAGCTGGCCCCGGTTCGAATCCCGCATCGGACGGCCATTTACTGCGTGTCACTCCCCCTCTCTTTGCTTCCTGTCTATCTCCTGTCTAAACTTGAACATGTACAGTGTCAGTACAGTCTTTGCTCTGTGTGAACAGGTGCAGTGCACATGTATGACTGTCCAGCAGCACCATTCATCCCGGTGTATGTGATGGTATGTGGGATGCTGGCCCTGCTGCTGATGGGCCTGTTTGCTTTACCAAAGCTCATCTGTCCAACTGCACCGGGCAACATGATCTGGACTGTGTGGATCATCAGCCTGCTGCTGTTTGTCTTCATCTGGTTCATCTGTGGTAAGCTGAAGATCATCATGGCTTCATATTAAAGGGTGTCCACCTCAGATGATGAATACCATTCTGCATGTCCATGATGATCACGTGTTTTATCATTTTATTCTTTTATATCAAAGAATAATCTTGACCCAGTTCCAGGTTATGATCTGTTGGAGCTTTTCTTCATTTAGTCTCTTTCCATCCTCAGGCAGTTACTACATTTATTCTGTATATCCACCCAACTACATCAAGATCACCCTCGACCCACACAGCTTCAACAACAGTATCACCAAGCCCAGTTTCATCTTCATTGACCAGAACCAGAGCCTTCCAAACCTCAACCAGACTGGGATGATGTCCACCGACACCACCACCCCCACCACCACCAACAACAACAACCAGACTTTATTGGACCTGATTCAAACTCTGGCCCACAGCAACATCAGCAGTGAGACAAACAGAGAAGATCCGAACACTCCACAAGCACTTCACACCGCGCCGGCTGCAGCTCCTTACTGTGACAGAACTGTGTACCTGTTTGCTTTCTGGACCACCACACTGGTCTACGCGTTTGGAGGAAACGCCCTGGTGATCCTCGTCTGTATATACGGTTTCATGACAATCGCAAATAAACTTACAAAGTATGTATTTTGAACTGAACTGAAGGATCAGTCTTCTTTTGGCTGATGATTAAATGCTTTGTAATGATGTAATGATGCAGAGGCTGAATGTTCTACTTGTTACGACACTTATCATGCATCAACGCCTTGAGAAACAAGGAGAAATCAAAGATTTAAACAGTTCCTCTTAGGAAACACAAGTTCTCTGTTGCTTCATGTATCTTGATGAACTGATTTCTACCAGTCATACCTGTAACATTTCAGTTATACTTTATGCAAATCTTTTACCAACTTGTGAATGTTTTATAAAGACAAATTTAAGAGTTTTTTTAAATCAGCTAAAAACAGGAATATGACTATTAATAAGAAATCTCTGTAGAAAGATCATTCTGTGAAATGACTTTATAATGGATTAGGGTTAGAGTTTTTGTTGTATGGCTTCTAAATAGCTATGTAAGCTGTTAACTTCCTACCTGTTCACAGTGTCTGCTTTCTTTACCCTTTTTGTTCTGTGAATTGCTTTTTGTTGTGTTGCCTAATATATAGTTGGTGAAGCTGACATCTGTTAGCTTAAAACAAAAGACAGCATTGAGAAAGTGCTCTTGAGCAAGGCTATAAATTCCCAGGCAGTTATGTACAGGTCTAGTACAGTTGATGTCATGTTGACTCACTTTGAGCTCAAAAGAAATTTAGCACCACTCAGTGGAAAAAAACAGAAAGTGCACTCTGTGGAAGTTTATACGGTTTATAAATGATGCGACATGGACATGAAAGGAAATGTAATATGTAAATAATAATAAAGATCTCTCAATATCTACAATCCTACTATAACATGAAACATGGTGGATTTTGCTTAAATATCAAATGTTCATATACAGGTATAAAATGTGCAACACATGTTATAAATAATGATTTAAAATGATTCTGAACATGTAAACTTGCTAGTAAATATTTAACGGAAATATTTCATGTTTATGTTGAGTCATGTGCGTATGCTGAATCATGAGTTCAAGTTGCTGCAAATTTATCCTCATCACGGTCACAGTGGGGCTGGAGTCAAGTTTATTAGTCATGGAGCAGAAGTTTCAAGTTCAAAATGGAAATACAAGTACTTCATAATTATATAGCACTACATGAAATGTAGTTAATGCACACAGGGGGAGAACATGCAAACTCCACATGGGCCTCAGCCGAGGTTTGAACCAGGAACCTTCTTGCTGTGAGCCGACACTGTTAGAAAGAGTTATATTGTGAAGAATTTTAGGAAATGTATTTGTCAGGGCAGCAAATCAACCAGGTATGGACACATCTGTGCTTTTTTGTCAGCGGATCAGCACAAACAGAAACGGTGACTTGTTAGATAAAGACCTGCAGACGACAGGACAAGGACACCTAGAACACATTGCCAGCGTTAACAACTTTATTATGCTGGCACTGTGCCGGCATGGTTCAATGGCTCATGGTCGTTTGTGCAAAGAACCTCCTCACAAATGATAACCGTGAGGATGGTTTGTGTTTTAACAGATATAAAATGATTCAATAAACAGGAAAGAGTCACCAACTTCCTCTGCTGAGGTCATATGACTTCCCAGACCAGTCAAAGTTCAAGAAGAAGATCTGCCACACTGTCTGCAAACACAGAAGGCCGATCAGGTCAGTATTCATCTGCTTTTTGCTGATGTTTTCTGAAGTTTTTATTCTGTTAATGTAGTATGTTTGTGAAAGCTGCTCCATACGCCTGCGCAGGCTGACCCCTGCAGATGACAGCTGTTTACACCAGTGAAATGTCAGGAAATAAAGTTTTCTTTTGTTTACAGGCCACATGACACTCGTGCTATAGTTCAGTTTTGTTTTACAACCTGCATTTTCCTTCTGTCCTCATTCTGCAGCTAACAACATCTCCAGTTTCCTCCTGCCCCTAAAGACACTGACACAAACTAAGAAAAGTTCCATATTTTCAAATGAATTCTCTTCTCGGGGTGTAATTGAACATAATACACAGCCAACTGCCTAGCAGTTTAATGATGAGGAAAGAGAGAGAGGAGGAAGAACAGCAGACATCCATCATTGCAGCATAATAGACATGATTGAGCTCAGGGATCAGCATTATCCTGGCAGCATCTGCATCCACCGACAGCTGTACTCTCCACGGAGGGGGGAAACCTGATTACCCAAAATGACAGCAGCATAAGTGAACTGGCTGGTTGTCAACAGGAGAGAGAATCTGCCACTAGAGTGTGTTAAGACTGAGTGTTTGGATGTAAACACTTCTGAGTGCTGGCAGTTGGTGTGTGCCATCAGAGTGCTCTTGAAAGCCATTATAATGCAGAGCTGTGCCTTAATGATCCTTTAAAGAGCATCTTGGTTTCAATGGAGCCTGCAGGGTGTGCACCACTTTAACAATCTTTACATTCAGGTAGTTTCACAGTCAGTGTACTGTTGGTGTCCATTGAGCGGCATCTCTGCAGACATTACCATGGTGTCGGCAGCCTGTGCAGGAATGGCGAGCCTGAAACTTTCTACATTTTTGTCTTTATTCGTCACGATCGTGAGTGGTACAACCTCATTGGAAGAGAGCCCAGCTAAGCTAGCACAGCTTTGACCTAAGGTCTGCCCGGACTAATGGCCCGGTCAAAATAAAATGAAAATGAAATAAGACTCAGTCAAACCCAGATATTGAAAATCAGAGACATCTTTACACAGATCTTGCATCAACATCAACAAAACCAATGAGCTAATTATTGATTTTAGGAAAAAGGCAAAGAACCTGCTCGACGGGTTTCCAGTTCATCACAGGGCTCATTCATGCTCACATCCACACCTATGGGCAATTTAGAATCACCAGTAGGCATCACAATCACAGAAAGGCCCAAGCCAGCCAGTTTGAAACCATAAATTCTTGCTGTGAAGCAATGGTGCTAACCACTGCACCACCTTACACCAGTTCATCACAGGGCACATAGAGACAAACAACCATTCACACTTACTAATTTAGAGTCACCAGTCAACCTGTTAGGGTTCATGTCTTTGGACTGTGGGAGGAAGCCGGAGTACATTTCAGAATCACGTATACAATAATATTATAATTATTGATGCACTCATGTGTAGGTCCTAAGCATCATTTTAGCATTGCAGCTGGTAAAGGTGAAGCTAATTTTACATCATAATTTACTTCTTCATTGTATTTTGTATGAATCATATGACTCTGCAAAGTCACTGAGGTTATTAAACAAATGCAATGAAGTAAAAAGTGTATTGATTTCCTCTGAAATGTCATGAAGCAGAAGTTTCAAGTCGAAAATGGAAATACAAGTACCCCATAATTGTAAAGCAATCTTGATAATTACATTGATATGATGTTAACTAAAAGCACAAATATCCAAAATACTCTTGTACAGAATTGAGTAAGGCTTGTATCTTGAAGTCTGAAGCTTTAAATTTGGCCTAACAGATTTATAGTCCTCAGCCCAGAGCTAAATGTGACAGCACAGTGTATCTCATTTGTTATCTCACTGCAGGCGAGGAAACGACTTTTCATCCAGATATTTCACAGTTGATCACTTAACATCCACAACAGCCACAGGTTGGAACACGTCTGCTCACTACCCATTCTTTCCATTCCATTTATCACACTTCCCGTATCGCTGTTTCAGAGCCGTGCCAAGTTGTGAGGTTTATTTACTGCTAGCCTGGGGAGACAGTCTGAAGACAGAGACACATGGCATCAAAAACAGCAGCCTATTGTAAAGCTGCTGTGTTATGGGAAGTTTAAAAGCATATGATTATAGACCGTGGTATTTTTTTTGACATCGCCATATATCACCAGAGAGCAGCATCGACAAATATCTGAGTTGTGCCAGCTCTTACTCCACTCCTGCTTTGTGTATTCACTGAACTCCATAAAGCCACTTTAACACAGGAACTATAAGTACATGATGATTAGAGGGTAACTTTGATATTTTTCATGCTGAATCCTCCTGTTTGTGTGTCAAATGACTAAAGGATGTGAGGGAATTTTCTATTGTAGCATACCACATATGGGGTTACACAGGGTCAAGCATATGTCCTGAGGTCACTGTAGGTACCCTGGCTTCTCTCCTTGAGATACAGATCAGCTTTATGTTCGTGTTCAGGAAAGCAGGCTTCATTTTGATCATTATAGTAACCGAGGTCTGAGGATATGACCCCTAAGAGTAAACCTATTTCCTTGTTTCGCGACTAATGACCAACTGGCAAATACCTTATACTGTAGATGCAATGAGTATGACTATTTGTGGACAGAGTAGAGAGAGTTATGGAGAGTATGGACGAGCCAGTGAGGACAACTTCTTCAGAATTGAGGCGGTATCATGTCATGACAACTGCATTGATAAATCCACCAGTCTGCTTGGCCAAGCTTCAATAAACCTTTTAACATTAGACATATTGGACACTTGTGCACTTTGTCACTCATAAATTTAATAATAGAATTATCCACAACAGTCGGGGAACACTTTTTGAAACTGGTCCAGTGCTGAGCAAGTCACGAAAACGCAACACAAACCTTCAAGACAATTGTTCACCACCAAAGTACATTCACTATAACTGCACCATCATAACTCTGTTAATTAAGGGTTTATCATGACCAAACCAGAGCTGGTAATGGTTGGAACAGTGGAAAGACACAAGTTTTTCGGGAGTTTGAGTCACGTTTGAACACTGTGTTATGATATGACTGTCAGTAAAGTCCAGTAACTTCGAACACAGTGATGGCAGGTCTTAACTCCAAACTTTGCTTTTCATATTCTTGGTGCCCAAAGGGTGAATTCTACATCAGTTGTGTGTAAGAAATAAAATAAATTTCAACATAACACATTCATACTTGCTAACTTTCCTCTAGTTTTATCCCAGAACATCAGCTTTGTACACATCACAGAAAGAGCCCCCGTGAAGCTGGTGATGCCATGCTGCTCTGTAAGGGCTGTTTAGAAGCAAAGTCCTCAGTACGCCTCAAAAAACAAAAACAATCATTAAGCATTGGCTGAACATTCCTTTCCAGCAGCAGAATGTCTTGTACATGCTATAATCACACATAAGGCCTTTATAGAAAGCTGCATTTTGAGTTACATTAAACAGGGTGTATGACATCACAATCAGGGCTTCAAGCCCAGGAAATTTCCACCAACTCCCCCAGAGGCCTGTCGTGCTGCATGACAGATAACAACATACAGTACGCAGTAGTACACAGATAAGAGAGTGATAGATAACAGAATCATGGCAGCGACACTATCTCAGCCTAAATCTTTCATTGAAGAGAAAGTGACGGAGATAAAATGTCTTCAGGGTGGGCCGAGTGGCGTAAACACACAAGTCTGTGACTTTGGATCAGATTAGATTATGTTTGATCCAAATATTTACACCAAGTGACAACCTCTGTGGCTGTGAAATGACTTGAGTTCCTTCACTTGAGTCTGGCTCCAAAACAAGTCAGTCTCCATAAGCCCCCATGTTAGATTATCCAAACAGCAGAGATAAACATGTTTACAGCCTGGTACAAAAAACTGTTTTGGTCTCTATAGCTGATTTCCCCATTCATGACAACTGTACTGAGGGTGGATTTATATACAACTCACTTGCTCAAATTATATTAATGCTTAAAGTTATGCAGAATTAAAGGCGTGGATGCTTTGATTGGCTTGTTTCTGCAGATACTTAAAAAAAAAAAAAAACGAATAAAAAGTTCATTCATTGTTGAATGACAGCCGAAGGGTTCCAAGACTGCATTCCAGCCGAACTGTTCCGCCTCTTTTGCTCTTCACATGGAAGAGTAAACATGCAACTAAAGCATGCTCAAACATGATTGGTCAATGCAATCAGAACACAAACAGAAAACAGAGATCTCCTCATGCTGAAGTTTCGGTCCTCTGCCTTCAGATACGCAGAGATCTGTTTGTAGAGATTAGTTAGACTAGCCCATGGAGGTAGTGGAGAATTTAGCAGATAACTAAATGTTGAATATTTCTCTGAGCAGATGATGGAGACCAAACAGAGCTGCTAACATGTCGGGTTGACGCAATCACTGTCAGCGTTTACCATAAAAACCTAATATAATAGATGTGTTCAAAGCTTGTTCTGCAATAAATAAATAATACAGTTTAACACAAATGAATCACCTCAGATAAGCCCTGTCAAACTTCACTGCTCTCTGACAGCATCAGTGGCTGAGGGCTGACAATGTGATGATTACCGATTATCTGAAGGCTTGGAAATCACTGACCAGATCTTCTTTTCTATCTCATGACCTTGTGTGCTGAACACCTGAGTGGCAGGTGACCTGTTGTGTAATGAGGCTTTTAGAGAGATATTTGGAGCCTGAGGCTGGTCAAGACAGAAATGACGTCCAGGTCAGTCCTGTAGAGGTCTACAAACAATTCAGCACTTACTATAGTGTGGACACAGAATTAACTGCCTGTGGAAAGATCTTCATTCGCTTCTCCGTCACATACTATTTACACAAAACAGACAAATGAATAGTTAGTTTATTTAAATTAAAAGTAATATTTACATCATACATATCAACTGATACAATCCAATATTTTGATTTCAATCACCCACAGAGGCAATTAATTACAACTTCATTCAAACAAACGAAAAAAGAAAAGAGGTCATGTTTGTGCCTTAAGAAGAAGCTGCAGCATGCTGGCACAACGTACTGCGACAGCTGGAAAACAGTTTTTGTCTTCACATGTTCCTGAGGGGCAGCCTTCCTGCACTGGTATTAAAAAGCATTACAGTCCAGCCAGCAGCAGCAGCAGTGTGTGTGTGTGTGTGTGTGTGTGTGTGTGTGTGTGTGTGTGTGTGTGTGCGTGTGTGTGTGTGTAGTTCTAGCTGTAGTTCCTCAGGTACACTAGTCTATGAGGCTGGAACTTCTCCCGACACAGCGGGCACTCTGCCTGTGAGACGAAAAACAAAAACACACATGTGGTGTTCCATTAGCGCGTGCACACACACACACACACACACACACACACACACATACACATACACATACACATACACATACACATACACACACACACACACTTCTAAATGAATAATGTAGTAAAGACACAACTGAAAGCATCATGAGTTGACACAGGCCTGACCTTGGTGTTGCACCACTCTGTGATGCACTCCCAGCAGAAGAGGTGTCCACAGGGAGTGGACGTGGAGTGTCTCCTCTCCTCCAGGCAGAGGATACAGCGGGAAATTCTGGATCTTAAGCTCTGTGTACGCTGGGGACTGTTCAGAGTTCAGCATTAACTCAAGTCATGTGTTACATGTTTTTAATTATAGTGGTCATACTGGTTCTGTACCTGAGGTTCCTGTAGAGCTTCCACTCCTGCCTGGCTCTCTGTCTCTGTCTGAAGTTGTTGAGCTGCAGACAAACAGTGATGAGCAGCTGGAGGAGGGACACGGCTCCCAGCAGTCTGTAAGTGCTTCTGATGGTCCCGTCATCGCTGTTCGGCCCTGTCACACGCAGCTACACACACACGATGACATAATGACAGAACTTCACTGATATACACGATGCAAGCCACTAATTACCTTGTGACAGAAAAGTGGCAGAAAACAATGAGTGACTACTGAAAAGACTGTATGTTCTGCAGACAGACAGACTGACAGACAGAGACCTACAGAGGATTTACAGACAAAGTTTAGAAGATCATTTGCCTCTAGAAAAGAAATAAAAATAAAAATGCACGTACTCTGCACACGCTGACAGATTATTTAGCACCACCTTGCTAAAACTAACAGTCAAATGGAACATCATCAAGATTACAATGCTGGTCTGTCGTCATCTGGTTATATCTGTGCTGTTATTCAGTCTGCACTCACTGATGTTTGATAGCTATCATCTAAGTGTACCTAATAAACTAACTATTGAGTACATTTTGACATTGCACAATAAACCTCAGCAGACTGTCTTATTCATCACTGTGTCTCTTGCTGACACCCCGCCTGCTCCACAAATAATGAACTATGTTCCGGCGGTGTGTTGTGTAAAACTGTGTAGGAAAAGATGAAAAACGACACACTGAATATATTTAGCTGGAACATAGTGGGATGATGACAGCTTTTAGAAAGTGGGAAGAATGTGCAGTGTGTACGGTAAAGCAGTGACAGGACTGAGTTTGTCGTGGTCTTTATCTTCTGACACGGTCATGTAAGGAAAGCTGATGAAACATGCCCGCTGCTGCAGGGCTGTGTGATGATAATAAAGATCCAGATTTTTGTTTTTCATTCCTCATTTTTACGTCTGTGTATTTATGTATTTCACGCATCTTATTTGTTGTGTGGCATTTATTATAGAATAGAGTATATCTTATATTGGTTTATATAAAATGAGCCTCATCATCTGAGGTTTGTTTCTACTTGACTGTACTTTTGTGGTTCTCGTCCGCAGACTCTCTGTGTACTGTTTGGCAGGATTTTTGTGTAGGTTGATAAAGAGGTTAGTGGTGTCACAGTCACTCTACTCCATGTTTGTTTGTGTTGCTCGTCATGCAAATTTTGTGCATCTATCCACAACGTGCAGAACAAAGTGTTTTCCAATTTGTGACACAACAATTAAATCGAAACATCTGAAACATCTAAAAAAATAAAGAAAGGATCACCTACATAGCTGATTCCAGCTGCCCTCTTGGACAGGTGATAGAAAGAGCCGCTGATGTAGAACAGAGCCACGTGGAGTCGGTGCAGGAGGGTCAGACTCTGCTGGAGGACGAACACAGCCGGTAGACACGCCTTTCTCTGAGACTCCGACAGCAGCCCCACCGCCCTCAGCATCCACCTCCTGAGCCAGGACTCCAGGCTCCACAGCCCAGATGCAGCCTGCCGCCGACCGACACCACTGCGGCTCTCCTGCCCACCTTCCAGCTCGTTCTCCAGGCACACAAGGACCTTGCCCAGGAGGTAAGGGAAGTAGGCATGGCAGAAGACAAAGAGGCCCCGTCTGGCCCATGAGGGGATTTGACGTTTAGTGGGATCCACCTGGACGATGTTGACATATTCCTCACCCAGAGTTTGGTAACCTGAGGAGGAGAATAATACAAATATTTAATCATAAGACAGCTCGGAGCTTTACCTTATCTCAACATATGTCAAAATACTATTCAAATCCTGCAGTAAATGTTGGCGTGTCATGAATAAAACAGCACCGCTTTCAGATGTCCTTGTAACTGTCTGACTACTGCAACAGTTACACCACTTTCATATGTCACTGTCAGACTTCTCACGGTGTTGCAGCCAAAAATGTATTTCTTTTAAATCAGCCATGAACTTTTTTTTTTTCCAGTCCCAGGATGACAGCACGCGCTTCACTTAGAGCCCAAAAACACAAGTAAGTCTAGACACACTGGTTCCCTCGGTTAATACCCGAGAATGTCGTTAATCCGTAGTATGCAAGGTCTGACAGCAGCTCTATCTCTCTCCTCCAGTCCAGCCATCTTTTAGATCCTGCAGAACGACAAAGAGTGATTCAACAGAGAGCAGTGATGAACGTCACACAGATATGTCATGTCTGAAAACTTTCTTTCTCTCTTACCCACATTTTTTTTTTGGTTTTGCTTTGATTCTGATGACAACTTGCTCATGTACTGCTAGAAAAGCACCACATTTCTAAAACTGCCTACATTCACTGAACAATGAACTGTCCATTTGAATATTGGTCAAACAGTAGTGAATGACCACTGAACTGAATGAACTCTCTGAACTTTCATCTGATGTGGGTCAATACATGGAGTTTATATGGTAACTAACAGCCGATGCTCTTGCACACAGATAGAAGAACTTTATGTCAAACATGTGGGCTCATTATTTACACAGTGCACCTGAACACAACATGGAGACAGGTTATGGTGAAACGTCACATATCAAAGCTACTGGCTACTGGATTAAATGTATCTGAATAAATAACTAATGATGGCTGCATTCCATTTCGGACTCTGGGCATGACTGTGCGCATGCTCACTCACTGACATGGCTTATAGGACACTTAATGGAACGGAGCCATCGTTACTGTCATTAGCTGCAGAGGGTCCATTGACTGGGCTGTAGTGATGTGTCGGTCGCGAACGAGCCGGTTCAAAGAGCCGGATCCCGTCCGTCCGCAAACCGTTCTTTTTCTTTTTTTTTACTTTTCTCTTTAGGAAAAGTACCTGTGGGCATTGACTACAGGTGTCACATGCATGCTGTGCAACCAATCATGTGAGGATTGACAAGGAGCATAACACCAAGCAGGGACGGGAGGTAGCACCGCTGAGACAGTGACAGAAGACAAGAGGAGGGAGACATAATGAAGGAGACAGGAGTGTGGACGAGAGAGGAGTGTGGTGCAAAGATATATTATTTTTTACACTATACCAAAAACATTTTGGTTTTATTTGTCCAGATGTCAGTGGTGGGCAATGTGGAAATGTATAATAATGTTTGAATTAAAATAGATGTGTGTTAAATGTATCTGTGTAAGTATAAGGTCACACAGAGTATATTGTTTTTAAATGTTGTGTAACTAGTATAAGTGTTTTGTAGAAGTTGCAGGTTCAAGGCCTACACACAAAGAGAGAGAGACGAGGGGGGGCTGCACTTGAGTTTGTTTAGAACTGAGAGCAGAAACAGAACATCTTACTAGACAGGTTGTGTCAAAGTTCACGATGCCCTACCAGACAGAGTACTCCCACGCTAAGATGCAAACTGTTCTCAGGAAGAGTACTATCTATGGAGCAAAACCCCCAATAAAAGTGTCTGTTTAAGAGAAATGACCATGAAAGGACTTGTAGATGTATAGTGAACGCCCTATGACATATGCTTTGTATCTGTTTTGTGTGTGTGTTAATAAAACTTAGCCAGAAGCTTTGGGACCCCAGAACTCAGCAGTGCGAGAAGGTGAACAGGCCGCGGGGTCTGTTAAGATTCAGAGCTGTGTTCTCCCTTTGCAAAGGTGAAACTGGAATCTGTCTTTGTCTCCTTCATTTCAGACATCTCTCTGTTTGTATTTCAGGTCTGTAGCAATTCGGGGTGGTTTTGCAACACCACAACAGCAATAACAAAGCACATTTACTTGAGTGCTGTTATTTAATTTATATTTTTTTTCAGTACGTTTTTTCAGTGTGTGTGTGTGTGTGTGTGTGTGTTTATATTTATATATTAAAACAAAAATGTCAATAGCTGTCCTTTTTAAAAAAATGTATGCTTAGGTTTTTATAGGTGTTTCTATCTGCTTTGTGTAGCAGAGTGGTTCTTCAAGTTAGTTCATTCATTGGGTGGTTTCAGGGAGTTACAAGGGATTTTGCAACTATAAATTCAATTGGCTAGAGCAAATTATATGAAAGTGATATATGCGTTCAAATACAAATCACAAGTCAAAAAACAGTGCTAAATTTGCCTGAATTTCATAAGGTATAAGTGGTAAAATGAAGAGCCACTTGGGAGCCGAAAGAGCCGGCTCTTCTTGGTGAGCTGAACCAAATGATCCGGCTCACTAAAAAGAGCCGGACTTCCCATCACTACTGCTGCGCTGGGGAGTGTTCCAGGTATGTACATGCCAAAAGTGAAGTAAGCTGGCTTTTTTTTTTTAGTGTGCACAATGTGAACAAACTCACCTGCAAGTGTCTGAAAAGCTTCGTTGGCGTTGTTCCTCAGAGAGGTTCGGTAATATTCGTCCTTCTGACTGGACCGAACCAGCTGCGACTGGTTAGCAGGAGCGAGGGGCATTGTGAGCAAACACAGAGACAGAGACAGAGACACAGAGACAGACAGAGACAGAGACAGAGTCCATACAGCAGCTTCCCGTCCAGTCAAACCCGAGCATGCTAAAGCTCAGACTACTGAACTGCGACACACACAGAGCAGGAGGAAGAGCACGGCGCTAACATAACTACTGTCCTGTTTCTGTCCTGTGATGCTCTGTCGTATTATGTTTAGTATGAATATGCACTAACATCAAATACTTCGACATACTACACACAGTCTGTCAATAATACCCTTTTGCAAACTTCTTCGTCCGTTTAATGGCTTTGAAGGCGCGTACCGCCACCTACTGTACCGGAGTATGTAGAGTTTTACAACAACAACAAGCAGACCACAAGAAACTAACAAATAACACACACACACACACAAAACAAACTCAACCAACAGAACACGGATACATTTTCGTATATGATCTTATATCAGTGTTTTCACCAGTGGTTAAATTGGCTTTTGTAAGGAGGGGGAGCCCTTCTTCACTCACAGTGATCAATATCTCTCAAAACATTTGTATTTACCTCGCACCATCCGTTTAATATATATTTTTATCAATTTATAACCTACCTGTATATATATATATATATGTAACAAATTAGGTAGGGAAAATAACCGATGTAACATAACTGATACTGGTGAAATGTGTTGTGTTATGGCAACACACATGACAGATACAGACTGATACAAGAGACAGGTGATGATGTCTTAGCAGGTGCAAGTGGTGTCAGACCAAGCAGCAACCTCTGGGGGCTGTGAGGAGGCCAACATGGAAGTTCCAAAAACGGCAGTACCTTGAAACAATAGGTTAAAATTCCAACATTCATGACAACTGTACTGGAAGATGATTATAATTTATAACATCATACATATTATTATAGAACTTCAGTAACCAGACTTCATTCAGGCCCGTCTCAGCTCATCTGCCACGTCAGATGGAGCCAGGGCGGCCAAGATGGCAGCGACACACTCACACAACTCCTTAATACTAAGGGCATCCTCAAGGAGCACATCAGAGGCTGTTTTGCTTGTGAGGTGCCTTTGGTATGGGAACAAAGGCTCCTGTGAACTTTTAACCGATGCACCATTGAGAGTGGCTGGTGGCAGGCTGCTTCATAGCCGACTGCACAGGACTGTAACAAACTAAACAAGACGTGAGAAGGCTAAAATCTGATCAAATCATTGGCACAGATATCTCCTGTGTTTATATAAAGAGAAAGTCCTCACATCATTAAGCAGAGCAGCCATCCTGTTCATAGACTGATCTCAGTTCTGCCTAAAAAACTGCAGCACAAATTTCCGTCTGCAGCGACAGTTTTTTTTTTCACAGACGGTTAGGCTGCTGAATAGCAACCTCCCTCATGCCTTGATCGCTTTTGTAAATACGTAATGTTACATGGGAGTGCTGTGGGTATAGGGTTTACATGAATTGTAATGTGTTGCTATTGATGTGGGCTGTGTGGGTTTTAGTTGCTATGGTATGGATGAGAGAGCCGGCCAGAGTGAACAAAAGAAAACCAAAACCCTGACCGACCTAAGTGGTTGTGATTGTCTGTTTTGGAAAGTTCTCCATTCAGAACTGTTAACTAACCCTGAGAAGCTTTTGGGAGCTACTGAGGCCTTCAAAATAAAACTTTCTTATACAAATGAAATAAGAATATCACCATCTTCTAATCCGACTGAATCAGGGTGACATCATTTGTCGTGCCCTCCAAACCATCACAGAAAATCAGTTCTAGTGTTTTCCGATCTGACTATCAGCAGGATGAACATAGCTGCAGTGTTGTAGTGTTTTTCTGATCTGCCAGCTCTGGTGGTTAAAGTTTGCTTAGATAGAAATCAGCCCTGTGTTAAAACATGCAACGGGCTGTGTTGGGGGGGTGTGCTGCTAGGTAACTGTTGAGACTGAAATAAGATCCAGGAAGTCCATTTTGTTGAGTCAAACTCATATGCCGCTTTGTCAGTTAAACATTGCAAGTTCTTCACACAACAAACTTTTGATGACTCAGATATCCCCTAGAAATCCTAGTGTTGTCTAAATCTTGTACAAGGACCTCATGAACCATCAAAGAGTTCTGGAATCCACTCATGATAACAAGGGCTATAAAAGCGCTCAGGCTGGCTGAATTTCGCCCCTGAAGTACTTTGAGGCATTCATGGCACCTCCTCCTATCAACAACCAACCTGTGTGATATCACACAGGGGAAAAGGTGTTGGACTGTATGTCTTATGTGTTCCATCTTGTGTGGTGGTTTCAGTGTGTATCCCACGGACACACTCTTGCACTGCAGCTGAAACAGATGTTGTCTGAGGTTATTATGGAACACGTTCCTCAGTGTCTCCACAGCAGGTGTTGCCTCTTTCTCTGTTTCTTCCAGTTCTCTGCACGTGGGTGTGTTTTTCACCGGTAGTGTGTGTCTTTGGGGTCTTTTAAGGATGTTGCTTAATAAACAACCTGCCACCCCACACACACACCACACACACACACACACACATTAATCTACACGGCGGCGCTCATAAGGATGCGACGGCGATTCATTGGTGCCGCCACAGTGGGCGACTGACTCGCTTGGTGTTCACACTCAGTACATGCCCTGACAGCGTACGGCTAAAAGATTCCCGGTTCCATATCGATCTCAGAGAGCATGTAATCTGCGGCGTGCGAGCAGTGGACCGTGACCCCCCCCAATCTGTGACAGTTTGATACAAATACACAAACTGTTACATCCTACTATGCTCTGTTCATATGTTAGACTTTCAGGCTCAGCTTCACTAACACATGTTTATATTACTGAGTACCATAACAATAATGATGCTGGCCTCTTCCGTGTGTGTGTCATTCACATCATATATTTCCAAGCGCAACATCCGTGGCTGGGAAATGAAGCCGATATGGAAGTGCTAAAAAACTCACAGCAGGAATAAACATGTACAGCTGGGTTCAGACGACGGTTTTTGGCTTAAATTTACCAATAATTAGATTAGCCAGGAGGCAGAAGAACGGTAGAGCCAACAGGGCAGCGGCCAGCGTTGCATATTTTCAGCTTCGAAACATCACTCATGCTCTGTCCATTCTTTATGTCATTGAATATTGCCCATACAATGAAATTCACATGACACACATGTGATTTTCAGAAAAGCATATGTAAACTTACACATATATACCCATTGCACATCATGTAACATGACGTAGGCACTATGAATGTTTTCAAACATTCATCATGTAAAACACCATTTCACTGAACAACATTACATAGATGGATAAATTAACAAGATGCAGTCACATGATATACATGAATCACATTTCACTTCATAGGCACATTTGATTTTCAGAAATGCACATGTAAAATATAAAAACAATAGGTTTGATGCTGTTTTCACTGACGCACACCATTTGTAAAAGGGAGTGATTGCACATGTAATTAGTGGATCTGAACTGAGCCACAAATATAAAATACACAGAGGATATAAGGCTGTATCGGTTTGTGTATTTGGGCCAACTGTTACAGTATAAGTGGTCACGGTCCAGTCCACACAGATAACATGCTCTGTAAACAATGTGAAAACTTTAAATTAACTGTTCTTTCACAAACAAAAATACAAGAATAAAGTTCACTAACATATCAGTTTCGGTTACTGCTGAATGTAGTTTCACAACATGCACATCCTGTAGAAAGTTATATCTGTATTATTTTCTTTCTTCTCCTCATATGATTGAAATGATGGCAGTACCACATGAGTGTACTGTCATAGCTATGATTTATGTACCCATGCATGCGGTTGATGTTTCTCTATGTGTTATCATATCTGATGGCCTCTAAGAATCAGGTCTGCTCTCCTCAGTCAGTGTGGTGAATTTTGTGCTAATTAATTTCATGCAGAATCCACAAAAACACAGTGCTGAGGGAAACCTTCACCGGAACTGACGGCTGCATAAGCTGAAGTCAAGGAAGACAATTACTTTCTCTCTCAGTGAGCTGTTCTGAAAGGAATTTTTTAGGACAACAAAACGTCCAGTTTAAACGGGACAAAGTGCAGCAGCTGTGATCACTGAGCGTTTTTAATGTCATGTCTTCCAAATCACGCCTTGGCTTGTCTCCAAACACTTCAGTTTGGTTTCAAAACGCCTGACGTAACACAAGGTGCATGCATCCAGTCAAGTTTGTGTCTACCGTGTGAAAATCCAGATCTCCCCTGTTCGCGTTAGTGGTTTAATCCAGCAGCAAAGTGCTTCCGCACCATCCACTTCAATCTGCAAACAAGTTGCAAGTTATAGCTCCCGAGTTTAAAGGAGGAGGGAAAAGGGAAAACCCGGCTCCTCCCCTCACTGAGAGACAAAGTTCAACTTCCTGGTATGCAGGATGGTGGGACAGACTGTCCAAGGGTTGATGCAAGTGCGAGAGAAAGTCCGCTGTAAAAGGATAGGGTGGGCTTATAATGGGATGTTCTCCATAGTAGTTATCGTACACTGGCTGTGCCAGGGAGCAGCACTGAGGGAGAAAAAGAACCTGGTTCTGCAACTTTCCAGGCAGATTACAGCAGAGCACACGCCGAGCTTGAATGACTAATTGTTGTAAATTTGCCTTGTAGTGACTTGTACAGCAGGCTCACTAATAGTTGCTGTATTAAAACAGTAAATGCATTTCTAAAGCTTATTTATATGGTTCCATTAATTGATGATTGATGTTAGGATATGTATCAGGTTGTATGGCTGTAATCAGATTACAGTATATCAGTGTATGCCAGCCAATAAGCAAGAATCGTCTGTCCAGAAATATTAAACAATAAGTGAGGTCATCCCTCAGTATTCAGATATAAGTTTTAAACGTTCTTACCTGAAGAGTTTTTGTGTATAAAAAAGGTCAGTGAGGTCATCTCTGTGGATTAGAGTTTAAGATGCCATCCAAAAACTGAACAGCGACTGTTCTGCATGTCCTTGTTTTCTTGTCATCTACAGTCAGAACTTTGATAAAACCATAAAAATACACTCAAGAATAAATTGAAATAACACTTGAAAATTTAACTTGTAATCGATCTGATCTGATGAGTTTTCAGTCTACAAGTGAATATATGGGGGGTGAGTTTTTTAAATGTACATATCATACTAACAAACATAAATAAATTAAATAAATAAATAAGGTATTATTCTTAAGAAACACTATTATACCATAATGAGGCAAAATAATATGTACACAAAATGATTGAACAGGTGACTTGTGAAAAATCCGGAATAAAATCATTAAAAATTGAGACCTTGTTTTTAGTTTCTGACCAAAATGTTCTTCAAGTGTTGACGTCTTTGTCATTTGCCTGTTTCTGAACTCCTGCCGACGACCCTACTGTCTCAGGTTGGTTACCTGCAACGTGTCACTGAATTATATAATTGTTAATTGTAACATATCTACAAAATTGTCTGATGAGCCCAGAAAAAAATAGCAATTTAATTATGGATGAAATTAAAAACAGAAAGACAGATAATGACATGAAAGGCTTGGATATCTTTCAAATGTCCTTTTCACAGCAAAAGTTATAAGAAAGTGGACTCACTACAGTCCACCAAACTTGACTGGTTTCTAATTGAAAGGGAGCCTGTGATGCCTCTTCCTACAAGATACGAGTCTGACAAGTTTTCAGGGCACAACTTCCTATGGGTCTCTAGATGTAGCTGCGTGAAACTTACTTATAAGACCTGGATATGGCATCACGCTCAGCCTCATGTTAATTTTGTCACCCATTTGTAATTTTGTCTTAGTCTTGTGTCAAAGTTCATTCTTAGTTCTTAGTCACTTTAGTCTTTCACAAATCTTTTGTTAGTCATATTTTTAGTCGACTAAAGTCTCAAATTTTAGTCTAGTTTTAGTCAAACGTGAAACACAGGGTGTTTTTAGTCCAGTTTAGTCAAAACATTTTAGTCTTTTTTTCTATTTATTTCAGAATTTTTTTGTTTTGTTTATTATTTCCAGTTCATTGTGTTCACAGCTAACATATCATTATTGAGTGGCTACTTGGACCTACTTGCATGATGCTAGCTGCTAGGATTAGCTTACCAATGCATTCAGATGCGTGCCAGACCAGTTAGCTTACCTTAATATTTGGGTGGCTGAGGTTAATGTGCCTTTTCAGGTTGGGGGGTATTTTTACCAGCAATTTTCTTCCCGCACATATTCCCGCCGTCAAAACGAGGCATGTTACTTACTTCTACCTAATAATGGAAATGGGACCACACGCCAGTCTCTTTCCTCCAAGCATGATTGTGCTAGAGCTGGGAATCTTTGCCCGAACCCGTCTGGACCGGTTCGGGCATAATTTTTATCGTTGAATCGGCCAGGTCGCGTTATATTGCGTGGTAAATTAGCGATCATGTGATGCATGTCGCACTCATTCTTGACTGTTATGCCATATGTGCACATTTGAATAACGTCGGGCCAAACGGTTCAGGCTCTACAAGCAGCTGTCAATCAAACGGGCCGGCTAGGCTCAGGTCGAATTTTGCCGGGCCTCCTAAGACCCGTTTCATGCTCTAGATTGCGCTGTCCGTACACCGGTTTCTCCTGCATGCTGTTTGTTTTCAAGCCACAGGTGCGAGAGCAGCAAGAGGATCTCAAACATGTGCCGTGACGTTGCCTACAGTAAAAGAACTGCTGGCACAACACATGACAGCAGGACTGGATGTTGCTTTGCTTTTTTTTTCTTATATAGTAGACGAAAAACAAGGAGGATTATTTTATATTCTTGCGTGACATTTCGTCTCGTTTTTATATTCGTCAACAAAAAGCACATTGGCACATTTTTCGTCAGTGTTTTTTTAGACATATTTTGTCTCGTCTCGTCTGACGAAATTAAGCAAAAAGCATTTCCACCATTCTAAAAGTGACGTCGTAAAACTGTTGATGAGAAACCTCCAAATGCAACTACAAAATGATCCATGGAGGTTTTGTGTTTGAAAACGTTACAGTCATGACACTATTCAACCCCCTCACAGCTATCATGGGATAGAAAACTATAGAGACCAAAACCGCTGTCTGAACCAGGCGGTAAACATGTTTATTTTGCTGTGAAGTTGGAATTTTAATATGGGGGCTTATGGAGACTGACTCTTTCCGGAGCCTCTTCAAGTGGACGACAAAGGAACTACAGTTAGTTTTTAGCACTTCCACATTGGCTTCATTCCCATCACAGGAGGTTGCTGCTTGGATTATACATAAAAGAAGAAGAAGAAGGAATAAGTAATAGGTCTACAGTGATTGAATTCTAACATCATATGACAGGAAATAATACACATTCGTTGGGACTGAAGGAGTAGACAATAAAAGAAAATATTACAGATATTTCCTTTGGTAAAGTGGGAAGGAGAAGCAATAATAAAGAGGAGAAGCAGGACAGGTGGGAGGGATGTATAAAAAAGAGGTGAACGTACTACAAATTCTAACTAGGTTATGGTTCGATCGTACAGGTTTGAACAAGTGCACAGTCTATCCCTAGTGGGTAAAAATAGGTCAGAATAATGGTGTCGCTGTAGAAAAATAGAAAATGTTGTACATAATTCATGGAATGTAATAATATTGAGGAAGAGCTCCCTCTGCTTCGGTGTTTATAATAATCATGGGCGTAGCTACCATTGTAAGACTTTTTTAAAATCATTAGTTTGGACCTCCCCTCTTTTACCATGTCACAAAGTCAGTAGGCTACATGAGTTGTTCACTCATCGCTGTTTCAAGAGGCTGTGTCAGAGCTCATTATTGAATCTGTTCTCGTGTTTATTGATATAAAACCTGAATCAATGAAACTTCAGTCCATGTTTTCACTGATACGGCACCTCTATATATATATATATATATATATATATATATTATATAATATAAACAGATGTAGCAACTCAAAAGTCCCGTGTTTCGTGACGGGGCCGTGACTGGTCCTTGGACGTGATGTATACCCCGCTGATGTGACGTAAGTCAGTGAATTGTATAATATATATATTATTTGCGCAGTATCTTCGATGTTCCTAGGACTGCACTCTTCTGGACTGAGGCTTCAGATGTGTTCCTGGGATTTGTGGAGCCACTCTCCCAGTTTTGGGGGTTACTTACTGCCCAAGTGCCCCCACTACCACGGGGACCCACGCAACCCTTTACCTTCCACATCCATTCCAGCTGCTCTTCAACCCTTGATACTTCTCAAGTCCTCATGTTCTTCTTCCTGATGTGGCGTCAGCTGGGATCGCCAATCATATAATATATATCTATATAATATAATACTAACTAATCTAATAATCTATCTCTCTCCTCTCTCCTCTCTCTCTATATAATTATATATATATAATATATATATATATATATAATATATATATATTAATAATGAG